>NW_020954559.1:45628651-45673556 GCF_900497805.2 Vombatus ursinus | reverse complement strand
GGGGGGGTATTTTGCTATCTACTTCCCTACCCTGGTGGGTCTTTCAGCACCTGCACCTTCCCTCACCCCCAAGGCATTCTTCCTTCTGCACTGCTCCCTCAAGTACTTCCTTCCCAGGCTCCAGTACTCTGGTGTCCTGCCTGCCGGTTGGGGATAGGGGGCTTTCAGCTCATCTCTGCTAAAATTTGTCAAGGCTTGGGAGGGGGGGTGTTCTGTGGGTAAAGCCCAGAAGGAACAGAGTATCACACTGCAGCATTTTTACTGGTTGACGTATGGCTTGAATGCAGGTCTGTGTATTTCTCTAGGCAGAGGCAATGGCATAAGGAAAGTGTATGAACGGAAAACAGTCAGAAAATGAGAAATCCTTAATGACTTAGTTTACGGAAAGGAGAGAGAACCTGTAGAATTAAAATAAGCAATAGACAATGTTTGCATCCTACTTCTCCAATTTTATTCTCCTCCCTCCCTTCATTTTTTTCCCGTATACATCTCCAATTTTTAGAATGGGTCTATTATTTGGGAAATAGTTTGAAAAGCACCAAAGGGCTCTTAAGTATAAGCTCATGGAAGCAGGGGAAAGTTAACTGGGTACAAGGTCGCATTTAGCCTAGGTTATCGGAGATGCCCAGGAGGACAGATGGCTCAGGATTTGTTTCCAAATTACAATACCTCAATTTGCCATCGGTAAAAGAGAACCAACAAAATCTTCTAGCTCTATAACTTAGAAAGATGGTGAGACAAAGTTAGAGTGGAGAATTGCGGTGGATCGTGCATCGCGGTGAATCGCGGTATAGTAGAGCGTCTTAGTCGAAGGATGACCTGGGTTGAAGTTTCAAAATTTGAGTTAAAGACCCACGTCAGGTACGTTCTGGCTGCACTGCAGGAAGACCATGTGTTGACCTGCATTGGTACTGAGAGATCTTTATCTCAAAGAAATCACAGATCCAATTTATATCGCTCGCATATATAAAGATTATTATGATCTTTACTAGCTTCCTTCGGAAGTATTGTTGCAAGACCACACGCTTCCCCTTTTGGCAAACTGAGAAACGTATATTAAAGTGAATTATGACAGTTTCATGCCCCAGAGGAAGTCATTTAGAAAAAGAAATGTGATAGGAAGAGAGAGAAACTTGGCCTCCATACCACGATGGACGTCTACCCTGCCGCTGTATGTCCGCTATGTTAGCCACCGTGGAGAAAGCGCGACATTTTTAAAGGAAAGGAGCACGCGTTTTAAGCACCTATGTGCCAGTGGCTGCGCTCAACAGCGCGCTTTACAAATCTTAACTCTTTTGATATCTATACTTGCCTTACGTTAGAAGAAATAACTAATTTGTGGTGAAATGCAGGCAGAATGGTATACCGGAAAGAATTCTACATTTGAAGTCAGAGGGCTTACCTTCAAAACAAGCTCTGCCTTAGTACCTGTATGGTCCTGGGTGAGTCCTCTAATCTTTTTCTCAATTTTTTCATCATGGGATTATAGATACAAAGTTAGAAGAGACCTTAAAGGGTCCTAAAGGACCCTTATTTTACAGATGAGAAAACTGAGGCCCAGATACATAAAGTAACTTTCTCAAGGCCACTCGGGGTAGTAAGTAGCAAATCACAATTTGAACCCAGGTCCTCCATCTTCAGGGCAAATGCTCTTTCCACTGCATGGTGCTAACCTCCCGAGCTAACCTCCTTTCCAGCTCTAAATCTATGATCCTATAGGCAAAACCAGACCAGTTATTATGCAGTTAACACAAATGAAAGTGTTTTACCATATGCACTCTGGAACTTTACAAGTAAGAAATATAATATTTACTAACATTTACTTAGCACCTAATTCAATGCAGTGTGCTTTCCTCACAACGTCACTGTCAGTGCAAGTTTTATCATGTTCACTTAACAGATGAGGAAAATGAGGGTGTATCCAGAGTCACAAAGAAGTGAGTAATTATTAGAGGTAGGATCCAAACCCAGATCTTTGGAATCGCGGGGCGGCGCGGGGAGACGGGACGGGACACACAACAGGCACCTTGCTGCCTATTGGAATCCATCTGCTAACAACTAGACCTTCAACATCAGTCAGAAACTGATAATAAGAAAAAAAAAATCTGTTTTCCAGGTGTGAACTCTGGCTGTGGTAGCAGGACCCATGAAGTTCCTGGACAGAGTCCATCAGTGATGGGTGAGTGTTATGTTTATGTGAAATGGCAGGACAGCTTTTTTTTTAATTGAGGAATTCCTGAGGCGGGGGGGGGGGGGGGGGGGGGGGGGGGGGGGGGGGCCGGGGGGGGGGAACAGCTGGTTCTCAGCCATCAAAATAATCCTTACCACAAGTCTGATTCTTCAAGCAATGCACATGGGGAAAATAACTGTAATGAAGTTATTCTTCATTCCTTTTTACTCTGAAGTCAACCTGTCATTTTGTGGGAAGTTGTTAAGCTGAAACGTAAGAAAGAAAGGAACTAAAATGTATGTCTGATACTATGGGAATCATAGGCTGTGTATTCTTCTTAGACTTTCTGCAGCCTTGACTCCACTGCAAGTGGGATAATCAGGGCTATTGGTGATGAGGTTAGTCATGTAGCTTTTACTCATTAGTGATTAGTCCTGGATTGTTTTTTGAGGTAGAAATATGGAAATCCTAACTTCTTTAGTACACCCAGTTAGAGGGCTGCCTTTTGTCACTCTAGTCTCATGATTGGATTTATCCTCTTAAATGCTTTTTCTTCAATGGCAGGCAAGATTAGAGACCTAGAGTTGGAAGGGATCTTGGAGGCCATCTAATCTTCACTTTGCACATGAGGAAACTGAAGCCCAGAAAAGTTAAATGACTTATCATAGATTAATCATTGGAGGCAGGATTTGAACCCAAGCCCTCTGACTCCAGAGTCAATACTCCTTCCTCTGTACCATACTCTGTCTCATTTAAGAGTGATCTCTGCTTCTGGCAAATGGATGTGGTAAGGGTAACTGAGGATCAGTCTGAACTTTTCTAGGCCCTTCCGCTGACTTTTTCAGTCATAGCAATGGCATATGATAAGACTCCAAAGCTGCTACTATTTTCACTAATTCATACTGCCTTAATCTTTGAAGTGGAGAAGTTTAGCTCTTATTTTACCATCTCCAGCATTATCTCACACTTCTATAGGGAGAGGCACAGAGTAGACCAGAGAGGGGGTAAGGGTATGTGTGATAATACTTATGTGACTATGTGCCTCTCTCATGTGTGTATGCATACTTCTATGAGCTACGATATGTACACACAAAAGGCTCAAGAGGGAGTCTAGCCTACATTTGAGCTTCAAGTCACATTGAGGAGACTTATTTGTTAGCTTAAGATCCAAAGGACTTAATTACAGGTGTCAGTAGCATAAAAATATTAACTGGATCTGGGTCCCTATTGTAAAGAACAAAACTGAGAAATGTAAGCATTCTCAAGGTGAAATTTTCATTTACTGACAGCTACTAATGGTCTTGGAGTCAGAAAGCCTCTTACTTAAAAGCAATAAAGATTGACAATAGAAGATTAAACAAAACTTTAAAATCACAAACGTGCTAATTGTTCTTAGCAAAGTTGGTCTTTAACCAAGACAAACTCAAGGAGAATATGACCAGGAAAAGCCCAGGGTCAACCTAATCAATTGAAAAAAGTTAAGAACTGCTTATATTAAAATGCCTATAGACTTTGAGACTGTATGCAGTTAAAAGAATGCCAGGTTTTGACATGCATACTTCCCTTGTAGTCTGCATGGACAGGTTTTGTCTGACAAAGATTCTTTGTCATAAAAAAGTTTTTGAAAATTTGGGAGGGGGGGTTCTGGCATTTCCCTCTTTCCAGAGTTGTATCTCCTCTCTTTTTTCTCTTCAGGTAATATCTCATCATCTATTTATTAACCATAAGCTATGGCCATAATTACCCAGCCACTGATCAGTACACTGTGCAGAATAAAGTTACCCCTATTTGCGTTAAATTACTTCATCATTTAGGATGGAAGGAGCTAGCTCTATGCATGAATATGGTCTATTAGATTACAGTTCTCTATTGCCCTGTGTTATTAATAAACATGATAAACTGTGATATTGATAAACATGATAAACAAAAGAACCCAAGTTCAGATTTTATTTTTCATGGGTACATTTCTACATCCTACATATCCTTAGACCAGGCAGCTCCTTCAGGAGAGCTTAGAATTTATATACAGTTCATGCTCTGGGGAGCACTGATGTACCTGAAAGAAAATTCAGTGTTCATTCAATAAATATTTCTTAAATTATATAACATTGTGTTAGAGACTAGAGAAGAATAAAAATTTAGATGATACATAGCCCCTACCCTCATGGAACTTATAGTCTAGTAGACAGCTAAAACACAAACTCAAGTTACCATAATGCACAATATTACATGATGGATATGTTAGAGAGGCGGAATGCAAAGTGCTATGGGAGGTCCATGGGGGAAAGTTGCTATTGACAGAGGGATTCAGGGAAAGCTAAATGGAGAAGGTGACATTAGAGTCAAATATTCAGTGGGCAAAAAGGAGGTAGGACATTCTAGATATAGGCAGTGGCATGTACAAAAACATGGAAAAGTTGTCAGTCCATCAATCAAAGCATAACAGGCATTTCTTAAGTGCAAACAACATGAGATGCTTTGAGATAGGCTAAAAGAATACAGATGCAAAAGCTGTAGACAGGTGCTGCCATCAAAAAACTCCCATTCTCCTACCAGGATATAGCATACACATGAATAACTGCCTACAGAGTATAGTCTACAAAATAAATATGCAGTAAAATGTGTATGGAGGGAGGGGTACCAATAACTATGGAAATCAAGAAAGGTTTCTTGAAGGAGGTGGCATTTGAACCAAGGTTGAAGACAGCAAGGGGGTCCAAGAAGTGGAGGCAAAGAATTCAAGTATGGGGGACAGACAGGTTAAAGGCTTGGAGATAGGAGATGGGGGGTATATAGGAAATAGTAAGTTAAGTAGTTTGGCTAGAATATAGAGTGCTTACGGGGGAGTAGTGTGGAATTAGCCTGGAAAGAGGCTAGAGTCAAACTGCAAAGCCAGTGTAGGAGCCAGATTCTTTTAATTGCCAAAGACAGGAAAGTTATTTTTAAGGAAATAGGGAGCCGGTGAATGGTCATTGGGTAGACTGGGATAGTTTGGTAGATACATAGAATACATATAAGACAGTAATATTAAGTAAGGTTATAAACATAAGGCAAACACTAGGTTATGTAGTGGTGTCAGAGCTAGGTGATGGAGCTCAAACTTGTTAGGCAGTAGGGAGTTGCTGGAGATTTTTGAGGTAAGAAGTGACAAGACTAAATCTATATGCAATAGAGATATTTTTGGCATTGGTATGAAGGACAGATGGCAGGGGCAGAGACAAGAGTCAAGAAGAACTGTTAGGAAGTTATCGAATAGTTAGGGTCTTCACTAGGATGTCAATGGTAGAAGTAGAGTGAAGAGGAAGGTTAGTTCACTGAAAGAGTGATTAAAGTGAGTTGGGAGGTTGGGGGTGAGAGCATGGTTTCCTGCATCCAGAAAAGCCATTGGCAGAGCCACCTATCAATACACCAGAGACCTCTAGGCTAGATTGGGGGCTAGCTTGACTCTACAATGTCTAGCCAAGTAATCAATGATAATCATAGCTCACCTTTATATAGTACTTTAGAGTTCATACTTTTTTTTTAAAAAAATCATCTGTTTGTTTATTTTTAGTTTTCAATGTTCACTTTTGTAAGATTTTGAGTTCTAAATTTTCCCCCTCCCTCCTGTTCCACCTCCCCAAGACAGCATGTAATCTGACATAGGCTATACATGTACAATCATATAAAACACATTTCCACATTAGTCATGTTGTAAAGAAGAATAGGAACCAAAGGGAAAAACCACAAGAAAGAAAAAAAAAAAGAGAGAGGAAGTAGTATGCTTCAATCTGCATTCAGACTCCACAGTTCTTTCTCTGGATGTGAATAGCATTTTCCATCATGAGTCTTTTGAAATTGTCTTAGATCATTGTATTGCTGAGAAGAGCTAAGTTTATCAAAGCTGGTCATCTCACAATGTTGCTGTTACTGTATTCAACTCTTTTTCTTACAACAGCCCACTGGGGTAGGTAATATAAACAGACATTTAAGAATTTTTCCACCTGGGGTAAATTCAGCTGAGTCAGAGAATTATACAACAAATACCAACCAGACCCACTCTGGTGGAAGGTGTCACAGTATTTCTCAAAATTTCATATTATTTAGTTCCCCAATCAAATTTTGGAAAGAGAATGGTGAGCACTAATAGGACCACATACAAAATCTCCAGTTTATGAAAAGCCTACCTCTCAAAGAGAGTACCTTACTGGGGCAGGCTGCCTTCTGTGCCACTTTCCCTGCTTCTGCTCACTCCTATAACTGAATTCATGCCCTGAGTATGAGATTGAGGGGGTATAGTAGTAGGGGGAAGGTAGACCTTGGAGGTGACAGCCTCCAGTTGGGCAAGGGAATAGAGATAGAGATGGAGCCCACTGGCCAAGATATTGGTGCGTAGGAGCAAAACTCCAGTTACTCTGAAGTGTTACTACCTACTTTTTTCAGATCTGGAAACGCAGAGGAGGTAGTTACTTGCCCAAGGTCACATAGCTAGTAAGTGATAAAGCCTGGATTCAAAGTTAGGTGGTAGAGTGGGTAAGGCACTGGGCCTCAGGCAGGAAGTTTCATTTCTTCTCAGAGACTTTGCAGGACTTTGCAGAGACATTGCTAGGTGGTTCAGTAGATAAGATGCTTAAACTCAAGTCAGGAAGACTTGAGTTCAAATCCAGCCTCACATAACTTACTAGCTCTGTGACCCTGGGCAAGTCACTTAACCTGTTGGCCTCAGTTTCCTCATCTGTAAAATGGAGATAATAATAGCACCTACCTCCCAGGATTTTTGTGAGGAGAAAATTGAGATAATATTTGTAAAATGCTAGTAATTCTTTTCATTGTTTTTTTTTTTAACTTTCTATCTTCAATTCAGGAACTGAACCAAGATGAACCTTATTGATCTATAGAGAAACTGTTTTTTAGCTCTGCTTTTTAAAAATGCGCTCTGTTTTGTTTCACTGTCTTTTAACATGCATGTTTGGTAAATCAGGCATGATCCTTTTAAAGAATAATCAGAAGCAGGTTTGTAAGATACCTTAGAAATTTACTGAAGCCATTAGAAAGGGAGCTGCATTTTCAGATTTGCCTATGCTTCAAAGGCCAGAGCTAGGGAGAACAGGCATCAAGTGGAGGACAATCTTCTGTTTCACA
Organism: Vombatus ursinus; assembly: GCF_900497805.2. NCBI lineage: Eukaryota > Metazoa > Chordata > Mammalia > Diprotodontia > Vombatidae > Vombatus > Vombatus ursinus. The sequence goes on along the minus strand of NW_020954559.1, from coordinate 45,666,265 downwards.
GTAAAAAGGAAGTCACTGGCAAACCTGGAATGTAGTCAGCACTGATCCTTTTCTTCCTGCCAAACATCTTGGAAGGCCAAGGTTAGAGCTCTGTAGAGAAGGATGAGGAAGACCCTTAGAAAAATTATTTCCATAACAAAAATGAGGGTAAAACTGGCATAGAAGACCATCCCCAAGGTGAGAAAAGCTTCAGGGGGCCTTTGACTCCAAGTCAGATGGGTTGGGAAGGGTTGGGGATAGAGGTAGAGAGAAGGGATTGTGTACAAGTAAAGGGCTTTAAAGTACTGCAAGCAAGGGGCAGCTAGGTAGCACAGTGGATAGAGCACTGGTCCTGAAGTCAGGAGGACCTGAGTTCAAATCTGGCCTCAGATCAAACACTCTACACTTACTAGATGTGTGACCCTGTGCAAGTCACTTAACCCCAATTGCCTTAAAAAAAAACAATAAAGTATTGCAAGCAAGAGAAAGGACTTATTTCTTTAGTTAATGAAAAAAATCATTTTTGTGCAAGATATATTTATTGATTGACTGTTATGAGCAAATTTCTATGCTGCACTTTGAGTAGGATAAAAAAGATGAATCAAACATGTTTGCTTCTCCAAAGGAGTTTACAATATAGTAGTATCTAGCAAATAAGAATAGAACCTAAGTTACTAGAACATAAGCCAGGATGGAATAAGCACATTGTAGGTGTTCAGAAAACAAACATTTGTGACTCAGAAGGATCAGGGAAGAAGTAGCATTTGAACTGAGTTTCCAAGAATGAATAGGATCTCTATACCTAGAGATAGGGAGAGGACATTTCAAGCAGAATTGGCAGACAAAAGCATGAGCATGGTTTACATAAAGGGAAATTGTGGGAGTTAAGACTAGAAAAATAGTTTGACACAATATTAGAGGTCCTTTAATGCCAAGCCAAGGAGTTTGGATTTCATTTGGTAGATAAAGGAAAACCATTTACAGTTTTTGGTCAGAGGCATCGGGAAATTTAATTGAGTAATCTTGTGTAAGATAGGTGGAAGGTAAATTAAGACTGAAACAAAAAAATCAGTTAGGAGCCTGTTGCAATAGTCCATGTGAGAGGTAATAAAATAAAATCATAAACTAGAATTGGTGGTAATGACAATAGAAAGAAGACTATGAGTGTGCGAGAGATTATAGAGGTAGCATCATAGTGATGCATCAGATACGGGTGACAAAGAAGAGGGGAGCATCGAGAATGCTAACTGAATTATTTAATCTGAGTGCCATTAACAGACAGAGAAGAATTGGGAGGTGATTTGAGAGTTAAGGAGAGTAGAAGAGAGGCTGATGACAATTTTAGTTTTAGTCATTATGATAGAATACCAACAAGGTAGAGAGGTGAAACTATTTTAGCTTAAAAGTTTGGGAATATAAATTTAGGCCTTGGGTATATCAACATAAAGGTAGTAGTTAAGCCATGGAAGTATATGAGAAAAGAAAGAGATGGTATCTTTTTTAATTAATTTATTTATTTTTAGTTTTCAACATTCATTTCCATAAGATTTTGAGTTCCAAATTTTCTTCCCCATCTCTCCCCACCCCCCCACCCCAAGATGCATACAATTTGATATATGCTCTACACATACATTCATATTGAACCTATTTTCACATTAGTCACATTCTAAAGAATTAGAACTAATGAGAAAAACCACGAGAAAGAAGATACAAACAAAAAAAAAGGGAAAAAAAAGGAAAAAGAGGGCAAATAATATGCTTTGATCTGCATTCAATTCCAAAGTTCTTTTTCTGGATGTGGATAGCATTTTCCATCATGAGTCCTTTGGAGTTGTCCTGGATCCTTGCATTGACAAGAAGAGGTGAGTCTATCAAAGTTAGTCATCACACAATGTGGCTGTTACTGTGTTCAATGTTCTCCCGGTTCTCTGCTCACTTCACTCAGCATCAGTTCGTAAAAGTCCTTCCAGGTTTTTTTCTGAAGTCTGCCTGCTCATCATTTCTTATAGCACAATAGTATTCCATTACATTCATATACCACAACTTGTTCAGCCATTACCTAACTGATGGCATCCCCTCATTCTTGGCCACAAAAAGAGCTACTATAAATATTTTTGTACATGTGGGTCCTTTTCCTATTTGTTTGATAGAAAGAAATGGTATCTAGTAGTGTCAAAAAGCTACAGAAAAGTCATGGAAGATGGAGACTGATAAAAGCCCAGAGGATTTGGCAATTACAAGGTTATTGTTGTCCAAGGGAGCAATGTAAGGAAAATATACCTAGGGATGTGGGTGTGGGTGTGGGTGGGTGTATTTCTTCAAATCTTGCTCTGGTTTTATTGTTGTCTCCACTAAAATCCTACCTGAATGCTTAAAATAGTATGGACTTGACCCTTGGTTCTCCAAGGCTATGCCAACAGAGTATAAACTCTAACAGGTCTTGCCAAGCTGTATAGAATTTGAGTATTAGCCAAGAGTACTTTGTATCTGTTGGCTGACAACCAGCTTAGCTAAATTTGGAGTGGCTCATCATCAAAAGGTTGACTACCAGGAAATGATTGTTTTAGGCCACAGCAACTAATGAAACCACATATTAAGACAGGAATTGCAATTTCTGTTTGTAGAAGGCATTCCCACACAGATTAAATCATTGATCCTTGAAGACTGTTAGGCTAATATCAGTAAATCCCTTTCTTTCTTGATTTAATAAAGAGTTTTGTTTTTATACGGGAAAAAAAGCATAGTTGAGTAGAAAAGAATGCTGTGTCTTGACTCCGTTAATCATGGTTATGAGAAGCTCGGGCTATTCTTACCATAAGATTAACAACCTGATGCATCGGAAGGGACTTCACTGGAAACTGAGTGACTTGAGTTCTAATCCCAACTCATTTAATATTACTAAACTTCCATTTTCTCATTTGCAAAGTGAGATAATTAGACTACGGTTCTTGTTCCTACTAACTTTATGATTCAAAAAACTCCAGAGAACTAAATAAATACTCTTTTTAAATTTTTATTTCATGAACACAAAAACAAAAGCTGTAAATGAAGGATGAAGGATGAAGAAGTGGTGAGGAATGAGATTTGGTTTACATACACAGATATAAATATAAAAATATGTATATATATATAGATATAGGTAGATATACATATCAAATGTATGTATGTATATATATATATATATCACCTAGAAATAATATTGATCCATAAACATTTAAGAACATTTTAGTAGCTCTCACATATCAGATATTAATAATTCCTGAACTGTGGGCAGCTAGGTGGCACAGTGGATAGAGCACCGACCCTGGATTCAAGAGGATGAGAGTTCAAATCTGGCCTCAGACACATAGCACTTACTAGCTGTGTGACCTTGCGTAAGTCACTTAATCCCATTGCCTAACCAAAAAATAATTCCAAAACCGTGTCTCATTTTAAAAAAAAACTCTCAAAATATAAAAGACAAAGCAGAAGAAATCAAAAGTATGTGGGAATAGGAAGAAGGAAATCTCTTCCTTAGTTCTCTGTCTGCAAATGGAGCTATCCCAAGGATGACTCTAGAGTGTCTATCGAAGATGAGTTTGCATCCCAGCATTTTCATTCACTTGCAAAAAGCTGTAATTTTCTTCTGCCTGCACAATAGTCCATTGAATGTTAAACATGAAAGAAAAAAATAGTAGGACAGCAACTCATCCCAAGACTATTTCTGTCTGAAGTGAGAATAACAGCAACAACAGCAATAAACAATTTATATAGCTCTTTACAATACACAAAGCGCTTTCATCGCAGCTTTGTGAGGTAACTCCATGTAATTGATAAGAAGGAGAGGTAGGGTGATGCCTTAGACAGATACACCTGAGTTTAATGCCAATGACCACATATCTACTCCATGTATAACCTAGGACTAATCACTTAACCTCTCATTATTCCAGGCACTTCTCTAAGACTATTAGGTGCTGACCTGTATGAGTCAGAAGGAGTTTACTTCCCCTGGAGTTCTAATGTCAATGAAATCATAAATCCAGGCACATCCAGCCTATATATAAGGAAAAAGAGGCTAGGTATGGCAAACAAATTCAGGTATTCTGATGTTTCTTCAATTGTAAAATGAGGGAATTGAAGTAGATCAGAGTTTCTTAACCTAGTAACTCTGAGTTTTAAAAAAAACCCAATAATTGTATTACTATGTAATTGCTTTATTAATAATAATGAAAATAATACCTAACATTTATAGAGTGCTTTAAAATTTGCAAAGTACTTTATAAATATCACATCATTTGACAAAAACATTCTGAGAAAGGGTTCATAGGCTTCACCAGACTGCTAGAGGGATCCATTACACACAACAAAAGGTTAGCTAGTCTCCTAGGCTAAATGATTTCTAAAGTTCCTCCCCACTCTAAATCCTAGGATTCCAACAATAGTGTTCTTTCTATTATACCATATTCACTGCCTGTTTCCTCCTTTCATACAGTGACTTGGGAAAGGGAAATCTGAACTTTCAGACCAATTTTCTTTGCTGTTCCTGAATCTGTTTCATAGGCTTTCAGGGTGCTAAGGGGCATGCAGGAGTTTCATTTAACACCTGTCAGGACCCAGCAGAGCGTCAGCCAAAGGTGCTGGGACCTGCTGAGCAAAAGCTTCAAGTTAAAGCAAATTGGTATCTGATTTGGGTGTGGGACATGGAGAAGGAGGAGGAGGGAGTGGGAATGGGAAGGAGTCAAAGTCTCCTTTGTAAGAGATGTGTGTGTATAGATGTGGGTGTGAGTGTAGGTGTGTGGATGTGGGTATGGGTATGAATAAACACAAAGCAATAGTTTTGGCAGAGGAGAAAGCTTTATCCTAGGCCAGTGTTTCTAGCATAAAGATGTGTGTGTGTGTGTGTGTGTGTGTGTGTGTGTGTGTGTGTGTGTTCCTAAATTCTGGGATTGATATCTAGGCTGCACTTACATTTACTGAGGTGGCATGCTTTCCCTTCTAAGACAGGTTTGGGATAACCTTGTGGATTACCTGAAAGAGAATTGATGTTGCCAATGAGCCAAATTCTAGAGGGTAGCTCAATGTTAATCTAACCTAGGGGAAGGGGTAATGGTGTTAGAATCTGGAGTAGCCCTAGCATGTATCTGTATTAGATTGAGGCTCTCCTTACTCTAGGAAACCCACAAGAATATAATTAATTCTGAAAGCAACATGGGGGCTCTGAGTCAGCTTGTGATTTGGTCCAGTACACTTAGGAGTGTCCTAGATCAGTGATTATGATCAAATTATGATACCTTAATGTGTCCATCTGTAAAAGAGGAATAACAAAATCTTCTATCTCTACAGCTTAGAAAGATGGTGAAGCAAAGGTAGAGAATTGTGCTGGATTGCGCATCATGGTGAATTGCAGGGTAGTAGTGCATCTCTTAGCTAAGGGTGACCTAGGTTTAAGTTTTAAGATTTGATGGTGGACTTGACTTAGAAAACCTCAACTTAACATTAACTATGTTGTATTTTTATTTTTTTTTTTGTTAACTGTTTCACAATTACATTTTAATCTAGTTTAGACAGCAGTTGGGAGTAAGTTTTTCAGGCCTCAAAAGCATGAGACCTCTCTCCTAGCCTAAACATATTAGGTAAAACTAAAGCTGCGTTGGCCTCCTGGGCATCCCACAGGCTACAGTGGAAAAAACAATGAATTTGTAGTCAGAAAACCTAGCTTCAGATCTCAGTTCACAGAGTTTTCTATTTGTGTGACTGTAGACAAGTCACTTGAAATAACTTCCTGCCTTCAAGCCCAGCTCTCTATCCCCTGAGTCACCTAGCTGCCCTAACTACCCACAGAGTGGATAAAGAACTGACTTCTGAGTGAGAAAGACATGGGTGTCATACTGATTGGCAAGTCCTCTTAGTGTCCTGGGCATTCTGTAAAGCTGATCTTATGGTAGATATGTAATACCTGCTTAATGAATAAACCGGTCATGGGGACGCGAGCCTTCTCAGCAGCAGTGAGAAGTCTCTACCCATTTTGTTTCCAGGGCTTCAAAAACAAATCTTCCATAGCTGAACCAAGCTTTTCCATAATGATGCTTAGCATTACAAGATAGCACCATAATCCTAAAGAAGCTGCCTTAATTCTATCCTTCTTTAATAAAGGGGATGTGATTTCTGTTTGCTATCAGTCATTTTGAGTCTGAGGATTGTTTCCACCCCTAATAGAAGCCAATAAGACAAGCTACTGCCTAAAGGAGAAGGGAAGGAAATTTCTGGCTACTTCTGAGTAGGAAATGAATGTAATCACTCATAGTGTATGCTTGCTAATTTGTAGCTATATTCAGGACAGTTGGTTCAATGCTTTGTTTTCTGCCCTCCTGCTGCACAGTGCCTGTAGATGGATGGATGGCACCCCTCAGGGCAGTATGTTCAAATCCTTTTTTAATATACTTCATATATTAAACTCCTTTCTGTGGTCAGGCAACTTTGGAATAGCTAACTGAGATAATGTTACAGACAGAAATACCATGAACTTTGTTACATAGAGTTGATAATCCAGTTTGGGGTAGTCTCTTAAAAAAAAAAGTTAGTTGCTTAACTTCTCTCCATCAAATTTCATTCATTTATTTAGTATATATGAATAAAATACCTATTGTATGCATAGTACTGCACTAAGTGCTCAGTGTAAAAATGACAGTCCTTCCCCTCAAAGAACTTACTGTCCAGCAGTGGAAAAGAAACATAAATGCAGATAATTATCATAGAACATAATTAAATGTATAAGAAAAGTATACAGGAACCTATTCATAGGACAGAATCCCTCTATATACTCAACTAGATCTATGATCTCATCAATGTCAATGTTCCCTTTAATTATGCAGATTGCAACCCATCTATATCACTTTGTTCTATGTTACTTGCATCAAATTTTCTCCTAAAATGGGGAGGCCATCCAATGTGCTAGTGGCCTTCCTTGATTTCTCTTGGTGTGATAAGGGTACTAGTGAAGCATGTTAGCCACCTAATGATTTTCTCTCACCCTAATCACGTGAGCAGCTCATAGAAGGATTATATAATAAGCCAGAAGGCACCTTAGATATTGTTGTTGTTATTGTTGTTCAGTCATTTCAGTTGTGTCTGGCTCTTTGTGACCTCATTTGAGCTTTTCTTGGCAAAGACACTGGAAGTGGTTTGCCATTTCCTTCTCCAGATCATTTTACAGGCGAGAAAACTGAGGCAAACAGTGTCACATAGCTAGTAAATGACTGAGGCCAGACTTGAACTCAGGAAGATGAGTCTTCCAGACTCCAGGAATTGCATTCTATCCAGCGTTCCACCTACCTGCCCTATAGATATTATCTAGTTCTAACTCTTCATTTGTTACATCAGAAAATTAAAGCAAAGAGAAATGAAATCATTTGCCCATTGTCACATGGAGAGTTAGCAGCAGAGCTGATTCTGGAACACAACTAGGAATTTTTGCGCCTTGGGCAAGGGAGGGACAGGATAGGTAGGAGCAGCAGGAAGAATAGCCTGAGACACTTTTAGGTTTGACACCTAAACTTTCTCAACTACTGGTCACTGCTAGGGAGAGGCTGGGCCAAGGTTAGGGAGTTTGACTGCTGCTGGGGTGGAAGTCTCCGCTCCAGATGGGATTGTTGACACCCTCTATATTTCAATTTGGGAGGCAGAGTTCGTTACCACACCTACTTGTGATTCTCTGCTTCTGACTTCTTCTCCTATGCTCTTTCCATTGCCCCATACTGCCTCTTAATTGCTATCTATACCGACTTACCCAGTAAGGCATGTTCAAAATCTAATACCATTTCCTTTTTTTTTTTGGAGTACATTTCCCAAAATATTTAGTAACAGGGAGAACATGAAATTTTATGAAGTCTGACTTATTTATCTCATTGAAAAAGGGAATAAACCTGCTTTCTTTACTTCTATCCTCACTCTCCCACCAAAAAGCAAGGAGCAGAGGAAAATTGTGAACTGTTTGCAAAGAACTTTTCAGGGAGGTGAGGTGAGGGTTTGAAGGAGACTGTAAACACACTGCCATGTAGAGCCTGTGGGCAAGTAAGGATAATTGGAATCTTGTTCAAAGAAGACATTTGCAGCTTTTTATCACAAGTTCTTACTTTATTTTTCCCCCTACTGACAGACCTATCTCCACAGATATTTATAGTTCATGCTCCCAGAGGGTTGAAACCTTTCCATCTTTGTTGCTCACAAGTTTTCTTCTCCTGACAGAACAGAGCTGACCCTTTCCAAAGCAGTAATGCTAAGGTTAAACAGGCCAGACAGCTGACAGTCTGTCAGCATGGATCCAGCAGAGGTGCTTTTAGGCTTTCAGTCAGATGAAGGTAGTTTCTACTTCTCCTTATGGAAAAAGAAGCCACAGTAGAGTAATTTTAGCTGACTCTTCCCATATATAGGTTATGCTATACAACTGCCATGGTTTTCCTTCTAGAAATACATTTCCCCCAAATGAGGGTGCAAGTCATTCCATACCCAAAGGTTATTTTATGACTATTATTAAATGCAGGTGGCATAATAGATAGAGTTGCTGCATCTGGAGTCAGGAAGACCAGAGCTTGAATCCTGTCTCAGATATTGGGTATACAACCCTAGGACCTTTCTCAGCCTCAGTTTTTTCATCTGTCAGATGGAGATAACCAACAACACCTGACTCAGAAGGTTGTTGTGAGGATCAAATAAGATGATATATGCAAAGCACTTTGTAGACCTTAAAAAGCTACTTGGATGTTAGCTATTATAATTACATGAGCAATAACCATTTTTGTGAGCTTCAGCGCACTATAGAGGAAACATTTGTCCCTTATTATCTTATTTACCCATGTAAGGAGTATAAGATCCTTCATTAAAGGTATACTCTGATGGTATCATGGCATACCATCGTGAGCCTGGATTCTCAAAGGCTAGGCCATTGGAATCTAAACTCAGATGAGTCTTATCACTGTAATAGCGATTTAAGAACTGTCATTTTGGGATTTGTAGTGTGATATAAGACATACAGTCCCAGGCAAGCATCTCCCTTTCAGCCCTGAGAAGTGATTAGGGACCAGCTTAATCTTTGAACCAGAAGGTGGAACTGAGTCTTGGCACAGAATTATTAAAGATATACACATAGTCCGAGAGAAACAGACTAAGAAAATTGTGGCTAAAAAGCAGCAACAAAAGGGTCTGCTTCCCCACCTCCAGACTTAATGAAATGAATCAGAAAGAATCATTGGAATCATATGGAAAAGGTGAAAGAAAAAGCAGGTGTGAGCTATGGTAGATAAGAGAGAGACTGAGGAGGGTGATCAGACCTCAAAAGCATCTCAAAGCCAAAGACTCTGGCTCAAGCTACTGGGATTACTTTTACCTGGAAAGATGTACTCTTTTCTCAACTTCTCTCCCTACTCCCTGCCCATTAACAGGCACAGTAACACACTCTCCAAAATTTTCTGGTAACCTGAATTTTGCTTCAACTATGAAGAGATCAAGCTAGAGAGAAACAATGTCAATTGAGGTAGATAACCAAATCTCTGCCTAAATATTAGGAATATTCTTCACTGAGAGCTCTAAGCATTTGTGATTGTACTCCTAACTTTTCATATTATATTAATAATCTGCATAAAGCAATAGAAGATGGAACCATGTGGAATTGTGAGTCCATTACATTACCCTCAGGGTAAAAAAAAATGAGTTAATAAGGTAGCGTGGCTGATTTAATCTCTGCAGACAAAAGGGATAAGGGAGGAAAGGGTGGTGGGTGACAACTCACTTGTACCTTCCAAAGCAATAGTTCCTGCCTTCAAGGAGCTTATAATCTAATAGGGACAGGATAAAGCATGTTACATCAGAATCACAGGATTTAAGAGTAGGAAGGAATCTCAATGGTCACATAATTCAACTCATCCATAAAATAAAAACATGCTAAAACATAGCCAAGAAATGGTTATCTAGCCTTAAAGACCTAAATTGGAGGGACAGCTAGGTGGCGCAGTGGATAGAGCACCGGCCCTAGAGTCAGGAGGACCTGAGTTAAAATGTGGCCTTAGACACATAACACTTACTAGCTGTGTGACACTGGGCAAGTCACTTAACCCCATTGCCTAGTCAAAAACAAACAAACAAAAAAAGACCCAAATTAGAATGACTTTGAGAGTTATCAGAAGGATAAACTGTTGGTTATTGTCTGAGGACTAGTTTAGCTAAGTGCAGAGAGGTTTGTCACCTGAAGGCTGGCTGCTAGGTCATGCATGTTTGGCCCTGGCAGCTCTTAAGGGGCTGCAATCTGTCTTAGTGGAGGAGACTACCCTTTACCTCAGGAGAAAATTATCTCCCTCTCCCTGTATGTCTTACAGCACCCTCTCCTTTGGGAGGCAGTAGGTGTGGATGCAAGATTATAAGATCACTGATTTATAACTAGCAGGGATTTTAAAGTCACTCTGATGCAACCTACTCATTTGACAGGTAAGAAAAATGAGGCTGAGGATAGTTTAGTAACTTGAACAACATGGCATATTTGAGCAGCAGAGCTGGGGTTGGAACCCAAGTCCTCTGACTCCCAATCCAATTCTCTTTAATCTGCACCTCATTGTCTTTTAATAACATTTTACATTTTATATTGGTGCCCATCTATTACCCAACTCTCACCTGTGCCTCCAAGAAAGTGTAGCATGCACAGTGGCCACACTCTGGTAAAACCATCTCTGCAGATGAGCTAAACCAGACTGAGGATAACTGATAGGCCTCAAAATCATCTGTGAGTTAGGGTGTCTGTACCCCAAGCATGTAAACACATCCCTCAGCGGAATGGGCAAAGGAGAACAATTCGTTCCAGTAGTCCTAAAGGTGGTAAGACTTCAAAGACACCAAAGTCATCCATGGTATCCTGGGCCATTGCCAGTCACCTTGACTTTTGTCCTGCCACTAGACTTCAATGACTTTGGAAGAGAGAGTGAGGCTTACCACTTTGTGCAATTCTGCCTCACTTAAATCCAATGCACGAGCAAGTCAAAACCATTAATCGTTCACTATTTTGCCTTGTGATGTCATTGGTCCTCTTTCAAAACAAACAACAACATTTTATATTACTTGTGTACATGTCTTATCATGCCCCATATTATAAGCTCCTGATGGGCTGGGACTTTGTTATTTTTCATCTTTGTATCATTAGCATTTAGCATAGTGCCAATATGTTTATTGACTTGAGCTAATGAAATCCCAAAATTTTCAAAGTATCAAGGTATTATAAGTTTAGTAGGGGGGAAAGATGGCTTCCTTCTCCCTCACCTTGGTAGGTATTCTGCTTCAACTGTGGACAAAATGGACAAGTATACTGGGTGTACTCAAGAGGATGATCTGTCTGTCACTGACTTTCCAAAAGCCAAAGGCTACAGGACTGGTGTTGGGCAATAGTGGTAGCACCATGGGATAACCCCAGTGGGTTACCCCACACCCTTGAGAAATAAATCTTTGTCCTAGTAAGAATTCTCAGGTCCTTTCTACCTGGACTTGTAGGACCATGTGTTTTTATTCATTTTTCTCATTGAAGCAGGAAGATAACCTACTTCCTCTATACCAAAGCTCTTAATCATTTTTTTTTTAATCCCTGGACCCGTTTGGCAGTCTGGTAAAGCCAATAGACCCCTTCTCATAAAAATATTTTTAATTATAAGAAATAAAATACATAGGATTACAAAGGAGAACAATTATATCAAAATACACTTATCCAGATTTTTTTTAAGTTCATAGACCTGCCATGTTAAGAACCCCTGCTCTATATTGTAGAGTGTAAAAGCTCTCTAACTTGAATCTTACATCATTGCCTTCTAAAGTCTCCAAACAGATCAAAGTTTATCCCAATCAATGCACAAATCAGGAAAGATTGGTTGTGTTTGGACACAAACAAAGGGTTGCTTGTTGACCTTTCCTCTGAAACCCACTAGCTTCATCTCTATAATCCTGATAAAGGGGACCCTTTTTTCCCCCTGAAGTCACAAAAACTCAGCCCCTCCCAAAGGCTGTAAAGCTACATGTGTCATATTTTTCCCTTATAAAATGACTGATAAGTCGATTGTTACCTGAGAGCTACTATGTAGCACAACGTAGCACAAATTTCTATTCCTTCAGTCGTCATTGTTTACTATGTTACAGAAGTTTCAGCCTGACCAAGTAAGATAAATGATCCTTTTAATTCTGCCTGATATGGTATTCCTTCTTCTGTCTACCTGTTTGTGTTTCCTCCACAGTTTTCCATCCTCTGCACCAGATGAAGAAAGTGTGTGGCATTTCACTAAAGTTAAAATGAGGTTATAAGGTTTTCTCACAATAGTCTGACCAGGTATGAGTTAGTGTTACCTGTTCCATTCTTCAATACTAGTGAAATGAAAGAGGTACTATAATTAGAATCTTAGAATTGAAAAGGACAATAGAGGTCATCTTATCTAATTTCTTAACCAACCTAGTAATTCTCTCTATCATATTCCTGACAATAATCCTCCAGAGTTTGCCTGAATGCCTATACTAACAGGGAAATTTGATATATTTTACAAAGTGCAAATGCAGCAAGAATGAAAACTGATTTTAGAAAATGCATTCAGTTGTCTAGGAAACTTTCCTCACAACCACCATGACATAGGGCAAAGAGCACTGAACACGGACTTAGGGGGACTTCCATTTGAATCCTGGATATGACATTCTTCTGTGTGACCATTGACAAGTCCCTTAACCTCTCAAAGCCTTGGGTTTTTGTTTTTGTTTTGTTTTGTTTTATTTGAAATGGGGATATTATCGAACTTGTTCTACCAGCTTCACAAGGCTGTTGTGAAGAATACTTTATTTTTTACTTTTTTTCGAGGCAATCAGGGTTAAGTGATTTGCCAAAGATCACACAGCTAGTAAGTGTCAAGTGTCTGAGGTAAGATTTGAACTCAAGTCCTCCTTACTCCAGGTCCATTTGTGCTCTATCCACTGTGCCACCTAGCTGACCCGTGAAGAATACTTTATAAACCTAGAGGTGATATGTAAGTAAAGTTACATAGCTGTGAAAAAAATAACCCTGTCATAGAGACCACATCCAGTTTCGTGGGTAGTTTAATCAGAATCACCTGACTTCTTGACAAATGCTACACCCTCAATCTCACTCTCTCCCCCTTTTGGGGGAAGGGGACTTTTCCAGAGTCTCTCTACTCTAACAGAGATTGTGTGGTATAGTGGGAAGGACATTAGATTTAGTCAGAGAACTTCACTTGAATCCAACTTTGCTATTTGCTATGGGCAGCTAGATGACTCAGTGGATGGAATGCTGGGCCTGAAGTCTGGAAAACTCATCTTCCTGAATTCAAACCTGGCCTCAGACACTTAGCAGTTCTGTGACTCTGGGCAAGTCCCTTAATCCTGTTTGCTTTAGTTCCTCACCTGTAAAATGAGCTGGAGAAGGAAATAGCAAAATACTCAAATATCTTTGCCTAGAAAACCCCAAATGGGGTCACAAAAAGTCAGATACAACTGAACAATATAACTGCTATTTATTAATTGTGTGCCTTTCAGCTAGTCACCTATTGTCTCTGAGTTTTAGTTTCTTTAGTTGCAAGATGAAAATATTGCACTAAATTACCTGTAAGGTATCTTTCAGTATAAATCCTATGATCCTTTGCACAAGCAGAGAATTACTGCACCTACATGTCCTTCAAAGCTTCCATAAATAATGTAGTTTCCTAACTCATTTCAAGAGACACCAGGATTGCCATCAGGCATGTGGAGGCTACAGGTGGGAGTCTAGATGAATATTCTGGATCTGTGCTTCTGGTATCATGCTCCAAAATGGTACTCCACAGATGTTGGCACATTCACATAGTGCTGCTGGATAGATTCACAACTCTTCAGTACCTAAAAGAGAGATGGGTAGCTTTCCTAGATGCATGTCTATCACTGAATCTGCATATTTATGAGGGCATTATCTTACATCACCTCGCTCCACACCCTTGTCTATTTATAAGGAACTGCCAAGAGGGAGCTGAGTATATTCCATGGCCAGGTTAGCAAGCTAGAAAAGTCCTCCCACCTGACTCCACAGAAGGTTGGAGTAGGGAGTCAGTGTATTTCTTCAAATAATCCATCATCTTAAGAGGCAAATGTGGCAGATCCTTCATCTCATCTGGAAGTTAGTTTCCCTAGCAGCAATTTTGCCAACTTCACAGGTATTGTATGAGTCTTAAATCATAGGATTTCAGAGTTGGAAACAATTTATCCCCTCATCTTATAGATAATATGGCCTGACCTTATTTAACAATGAGATGTGTCCCCCTCAAGGTAGATTTTGCTCTTTGATCTATTGTATATACTGAAAATATAAGAAAATAAAAGTGACTCAGTCCAAGAAAGGTGTATCCCAAAGAGGTCAAATGACATATGAAGTCCAACAGGAGTTAGGGCTCTTTCTTTTTTTCTCTCTCTCCATTTTTTCTTTTCCTTTTTAACTTAATGAACATCAAAAATCAGCACTTTCATATGAGATATGGAACAGGAAAGGATTGTGCATGAAATTATAAATCTCTATTACACAGTTTGCTTTTCTTTTTCAGCATACAACAAATTCAGTGCACAACCTTCAAAGCTGTCCTGCATTTCTGAACATCCTTTTCTTCTCTTCTCATTCTCCCATCCCTACTGTCTCTCTCCATCCCACCTGCTCCCCCAAATTGAAAAAAAGAAAAGAAAAAACCAACATCCTTGTAACTAATATGCACAAACAAGACAAATTCCATATTGGCCATGTACAAATATATATGTTTCATTTTCTAGATTGAATCCATCACCTTTCTGATGGTGGGCAGCATGCATCATCATTGGTCCTCTGGTCAAAATGTGGTCTTTCCATTATTACTTGATGTCTTCCCTTTCCTGATCCCAAACCAACCACGTGAATAGATATACTCTTTAAATGTTGTTATATCAACTACACACATTGTCTAAGGGTAATTTATTGGCCTGATCAGGTGAAGAGAACTAAAGTCTGTAATAATCTTGATAGAAAACCAGTCCTGACCTCTTGGGCTTCTTTGGGTCACTGCTATTCATTTTCATCATCGAGGTTTTAATTATAATACAGGAAAATTACAAAAGCTGGGGTCTAGAATGAGCTTATAAAACCATGAAAACACAGAATATAAAATTGGAAGGATCTTCACTAGCCACTTAATTCATCCAATGCCTGAGAAAGAATCCACACTATGATGCACTGGATAAGTGGTTGTCCAATGGTCTCATCCACTTGGTTTTTCCTGTGTTGCTAGCTATAGGGGTGTATGGGAAAATATGTTGACTAAGGTATTGGGAGGGAAATGTTTACACATTTGTTACTGCTATAATTTTGAAGTAAATGTTCCATTATAAAAAGCTAAGTTATATAAAGTGAACCACTTACATTTGTGTAGTCTCTATTCATATAGGATGAAACTGGGGCACTAGTTACTAGCCAGGGTGTGAGAGTCTTGGTACTTTTAAAGGCTAATAGTTTTTGGTTAGATGCTTATTTGTTATAGAGCTATAACTGTGAGAAATCAGGGTAAGGTAGCATGGGGGAGGACCCTCAGAAAGTTGCCCTGCTCAATACCTAGAGATGGAACTATGTGGTCTCATCTGGGAGGTTCTACTCTTCTATTCCTAAAACTGAGTTTGAATAAATTATACTAACCCATGAAAAAGAAGTTAAATATAGCAGATAGAGAGTTGGCCTCAAAAACTGCATTTTGAGTAGTCTCTGGGAGAGTAAGTTTGAAACTTATAATAGTTCCTACATAGCATAAGTCCCACTAAATTCACATCCAAAGGTTAAATATGGATGGTTAGGGATTCAATGAATCCTTGTCTTGATTACAGTGGGTCTGGGGTTACTTCCAAAGGTCATTCTTTGCTTCTTTGCTCCTTGTATCACTGATGCACTGGCTTTGAAATTATCCCTGGAATCTGACTACTGGATTCCTGTGGCTCATCCTCCTGACCTTTCAAAACTCCTAAGGTTGATGTGGTCTTTCACCAGATGTAATGAGCTAAGGAGTCATTGAGTGAAGCCAGATGTTAAGGAAAAGAAGGAAGAGATGAAGCTGACAGGTCTTTTTGAATACCTCTGCAGATAATCAAAGATCTTCCTCTTCAAAAAATGGTTAGCTGTCCAGAACCAGATACAGAGTCTCTGCACATGCTCCCCAGTCTTTCCAAGATGTTTTCCTTACACATTGCAGTTTTCCAGATTCAGGCATCATCCCAGATTCTGTATGTGGAGAGATGCTGTCCCAGGTAGTTTACTCATACACCAGACCCCCATTACATATTGATTGGTTTTGGCAGACAAATCCACCAATCAGAGAGTTAAACCTGAGCTTAACATCAGAGATAAAACCTGAAGTCAGGCAGTCAGGAGGGGAAAAGATGCTAAGAAAGAATAAGACAGGGATATGGCCTATCGAGAAACGATTACAAAGGGAAAAGGACCCACACGTACAAAAATATTTATAGTGGCTCTATTTGTGGTGGAAAAGAATTGGAAACTGAGAGAATGCTTATCAGTTGGGGAATGGCTGAACAAGTTGTGGTATATAAATGTAATGGTATACTATTGTTCTATAAGAAATGATGAGCAGGTAGATTTCAGAAAAACCTGGAAAGACTTACATGAACTGATGCTGAGTGAAGTGAGCAGAACCAGAAGAACATTGTACACAGTTACAGCAATATTATGTTGATGACCAGCTTTGATAGATTTAGCTCTTCTCAGCAATACAGTGATCTAAGACAATTCCAAAAGATTCATGATGGAAAATGCCATCCACATCCAGAAAGAGAACAATGGAGTCTGAATGCAGATCAAAGCATACTACTTTCTCTTTTTTTGTTGTTTTTTTCTTTCTCATGGTGTTTCCCTTTTGTTCTCATTTTTCTTTCACAACATGACTAACGTGGAAATATATTTAATATGATTGTACATGTATAGCCTATATCAGATTGCTTGCCATCTTGGGGCGGGGGAGAGAGAAAAAAATTTGGAACTCAAAATCTTAAAAAAGTGAATTTTGAAAACTATCTTTACATATAATTGGGAAAAATAAGATACCATAATAAAAAAAGAAACTATTAGCAAGGACTAGTAATGCCATAGAGCAAAGCAAGACCAGTAACAAAAAAAAAGACTGATCTTGTGCAGACTGGTCGATTAACCAGGTTGTGTGGTAAGTGGTGGTTCCCCAGACTATGGATTCCACTTTGGAGTCACAAAAGATTTAATGTGTGTGAGGATGAGCTCACACAAAAACATAAGTTTTCTTTCCCAGAGGCCAGTTGAGGTAGTATTTGATAGTTCTTTTCCCAGATGTCCATGGGGGTTGGGGGGAAGGAGAGTGTTCAAAATATTATGTGATACTGGGAGATTTTTCTTCACCTAGTCTCCATAGTACCATATTTTAATTATTTAAACTGACTAATGGATCCTTATTCTATCTAGTCCTCCATCCTCTTGGGATTCCTTTGTGTAAAAACCAGAGCAAGCCAGTGATTATGAATGTAATTTTCTTTTCTTTTTTTTTTCTTAGTGAAAATTGGAAAAAAGCCAAAATGCCTAGTATCTCTCTCATTCCCAGATGTATTTTCCATTCTGGAAACTCCCTGTCCAGTGAAAACAATTACTCTGTATCTTCTTAGTGCCTTCTACCCCCTGAAATATCTTTTACCTTGCTTCCTTGTGGCTCACTTGTCAACCATCTATAACACAACATAGTGTATGGACTAGGTTTACTGGGTAAAAAAACTCCACACCTTTTTGATCATGTTGATAGAAAGTAATTTTTCACTGCACGGTTTTTTCTTTGAGTGATTTTGTGCTTTCCTTTATTTCTCAATAGTTTTGAATAGAGATTCTTAACACGCGTGCGTGCGTGTGTGTGTGTGTGTGCGTGTGTGTGATAAATCCTTTTGATAGTCTAGTAAAGCCTGTGGAACCCTTGTCAGAAGAATGTTTTTAAATGCCTAAAATATAGTACATCAGATTACAAAGAGACCAATGATATTGAAATAAAATTACAAATGTGTGTGTGTGTGTGTGTGTGTGTGTGTGTGTGATAAATCCTTTTGATAGTCTAGTAAAGCCTGTGGAACCCTTGTCAGAAGAATGTTTTTAAATGCCTAAAATATAGTACATCAGATTACAAAGAGACCAATGATATTGAAATAAAATTACAAATGTGTGTGTGTGTGCGTGTGTGTGTGTGTGTGTGTGTGTGTATTTTGGCAAGGCAATCAGGTTAAATCACTTGCCCAGGGTCACACAGCTAGTAAGTGTCAAGTGTCTGAGGCCAGATTTGAATTCAGGTCCTCCTGACTTTAGGGCTGGTTCTCTATTCACTGTGCCACGTAGCTGCCCCCAAAATATTTTTAAAACCAAGTTCCCCGAGACTTACATTAAGGACACCTGGTCTAGAAGGCATTATGGTCGAAACAACTAGCCTTTGACTTACAGTCAGGAACCTAGACTGCTAGTTCTACCTGTCACTGGATGGCCTTAGGCAGATCACTACCCCATTCTCTTCTATAAACTGATGGAATAAGACTAAATAACTTTCAAGGGTCTCTTCTGGCTCCTGTTTATTAGTTCTTATACATTCTATATTTTTAAAGCAGCAGAAGGGAAAGATGAAGATACATTTGCTGAAGATCATGCTCTGTTGAAAACCCAAAATAAGGAGGCTTAGTTTTGAATATCCTTCCTTTCTTCTATTCCCTCCTCCACCACGCCTCACTCCCTGTCTCCTTCCTGTTGTGAACAAAATATAAACTCAGGCACTTGTCAAAGATGAAAAATTCACAGGATCATGGATTTAGAGCCAGAAGGAATCTTTGAGATTATTGAGTCCGACCTCACAGTGGAAAAATGACTTGTCCAGGCTCACATAGCTAATTAGTGCATGTTACTGTTGTTGTTGTTCAGTTGTTTCAATTATTAGGGAGTCTAACTCTTCATGACTCCATTTGGGGTTTTCTTGGCGAAGATGCTGGAGTGGCTTGTCATTTCTTTCTCCAGCTCGTTTGATAGATGAGGAAACTGAGGCAAACAGGGTGAAGTGAATTGCCTAGGGTCACATAGCTAGTAAGTATCTGAGATCAGATTTGAACTCAGGTCTTCCTGACTCCAGCCCCAGCACTCTGCACTATGCCACTTTGCTGCCATCCATTAGTGTCAGAGGCATTTCAAAAATCAGGACTTTCTGATTCCCAGTTCAGTATTCTCTCCAGGACTTCTGGAGAGAATACCTCCCAGAAGAAATAGATCTAAGAGGACCTTGAATACCTTGGCTAATAACTCAAAGGGTAGGACTTGGAATCATGGGTTTACTGGATAAAAAGACTATATTTCATGGTCTAACTTAGGGGTGGGGAACCTGCAGTCCCAAAGCAACATGTGGCCTTCTAGGTTCTCGGGTGTAGCCATTTGACTAAGTCCAGGTTTTACTGATCAATTCCTTTTATTAAGGGGATTTGTTCTATGAAATTTGGATTCAGCCAAAGGGCCCTGGAAGTCAATAATTTTCAACACTTTTTCGGAGGAGAGAAGAAAATAGCTCTGGTCAATGACTGCTCTCTGTCTCTGGCCACCTTTTTTTAAAAAATTTAATTTATTTATTTTTAGTTTTCAACATTCACTTTCATAAGATTTTTAGTTTTAAATTTTCTTCCCCTCCCACTTCTTCCCCCCACCCAAGATGGCATTCAATCTGATAGAGGCTCTACATATACATTCATATTAAGCATATTTTTCCATTAGTCATGATGTAAAAAACAATTAGAACTAATGGGAGGAACCACGAGAATAAAGCAATAAAACAAAACAACAAAGAAAAAGGAGAGCAAATAGCATGCTTCCATCTGCATTCAGACTCCATAGTTCTTTCTCTAGGTGTGGATAGCAATTCCCCTCGTGAATCTTTTGGAATTGTCTTAGATTCTTGCATTGCTGTGAAGAGGCAAGTCTATCAAAGTCAGTCATCCCATAATGTGGCTGTTACTGTATACAATGGTCTTCTGGTTCTGCTCATTTCACTCAGCATCAGTTCAGGTAAGTCTTTCCAGGTTTTCCTGAAGTCCACCTGCTCATCATTTCTTATAGCACAATAGTATTGCATCATATTCACATACCACACCTAGTTCAGCCATTCCCCAATTGATGGGCATCCCTTCCATTTCCAATTCTTGGCCACAACAAAAAGAGCTGCTATAAATATTTTTGTACATTTGAGTCCTTTTCCCATTTTTATGATCTCTTTGGGATACAGCCCTAGGAGTGCTATTGCTGGGTCAAAGGGGATATGAACAATTTTATAGCCCTTTGGGCACAGTTCCAAATTGCTCTTCAAAATGGTTGGATCATTTCACAACTCCACCAACAATGTATTAGTGTTCCAATTTTCCCACATCTTCTCCAACATTTATCATTACCCTATTTTGTCATGTTGGCCAATCTGATAGGTGTGATGGCCTCCTTTTTATAATGTCCTTTGTATGCTACTATTCTCTACTGTCCTTGCCTCTTGCGGGTGTCAGTATTCTGGCCTCATGGGAATTGACATTACCTCTTAGTTGGGTTGTAAATGAAATCTCAGGCAGCCCACCAGAGCCCCTATAAAGGGTATAGTCTTATTCAGACCACAGCCATGAAAAGACAGCACCTTCATTACCTCAAATAATGGAATTAGTTCAGAGGAACTTTCAGAAGAGATCCTATTGGTGGCTAGAGCATAAGGGGAAATAACAGCATTAACATTAGTAAACATAATGTTTTTAGAAAGAGCAACAGAAGGCTCCTGCTGGTTCTTAGTGTATTTTAGTTCCAGGTCACTGAGAATTCCCAGAAGTGTCTAGAGCTGATGCTGTCAAATCTCCTCCCCGATGCTGACATGGTGCAATACCCTGCCTGAGCCTTAAACACAAAAGTGCTATGTAATGCTATTGAAGCTTAAGCAACTCTGCTCTTCATTCTCCTGGGAATTTTGTTCATAGAAATTATGTAGTATAGTTTCCTTTCAGACCCTGGGTGGGGGGAATGGAGCAAGTCTAGCTCTGGCTCTATCACTCACTAGCTGAGTAACTTTGGCCAAATTACTTGACTTCTCTGGGCCTTGGTTTCTTCACCTATAAAATGAGAGAGTCGGACTAGATGACCTCTACAATCTCTCCCCGCAGTAAAATGCTATGCTAGGGAAAATGCTTTGGCATGAGGAATGGGGGAGTGGGATATGGTTGTGTGTATTTTTAAATTTTAATATGAAAATGAAAAAGGGCAGGGAGCTATATTCTGAATTCTTCAGAATTTCCAAGCTATTGGTTTCTTGAAAATATCATTTTTAGGATCACAGGATTTTGAAGTAGAAGGGTCATTAAAGATCACATAGTCCAGTTCCCCAATTATCAATATAGGAAACAGATCCAGAGGGTTAAAGTGACTTATTCAAACATTTAGTTTATAAATAGTATATCAAAGATTTGGACCCAGGCCCCATTATTTAAAAAACATATGCCATGTCACTAGGAACCACTTCAGGCTTCACAGTCCACTTGTTTTATAGGCAAGCCTCTTCCCAATAAGTTATTTAATATTTACTGACCAATCAAATGTAGTCACGTTGCCTCCAATAGATGATATCTCATGCTATTTACTATGAGTTTTACAGTCCACTCACTATAGAATCAAAGAAAAGTCAGCCTGATGAGAAAAAGCCAAGTCATGAGAGTTTAAAATATAACCAACCGTGGCTCCAATCCAGAGAACATCAAGAAGAGGGCTGCTTTCTCTTAGGGGAGTAGAGTATTTATGAGAAAAGCAATATGCCCGGGCAATTCTTGCCCAGAGCCATAACGAGCAATGTGGCAGAGAATAGGGGATAAGCTCTCAGAGTCAAATTTTTAAGAGAAATTTGGATTAGGTGGGTAGAGGAGACAACTTTGAGGAGGGAACTTGTACTTCAGGACACGAGGCCCCTAGAGGTGAGAGACCCCAGGGTGGACACCATCAGCCTCGGTTGTGGAAGTGGAGAGAATAGGGCTGGGTGAGACTGGAGAAGAACTCACCTGGAGTGTGCTAAGTCTATAAAATAGCGTGATCATTCTGCATGGGGAGCCATTATTCCAAAAGACATAATTTTTTACTGGAAATAGCCCTAGAGTTAGAAAATCAGGGATTGAGCCTTGACTCCAACTATTGTGGGACCCTGAGAAAGTCATTTAACCTTTCTGGGGCTCAGTTTCCTCACATACAGAATAAGACCGATAATACTTGTGCTAACTAGCCTCACTATGTGGCAGCTAGGTGGCGCCATAGTGAGCAGAGGGCTGGGCCTGAAATCGGAAAGACTCATTTTTGTGAGTTCAAATCTGGCCTCAGACACTTACTAGCTGAGTGACGCTGGACAACCCACTTAACCTTGTTTGCCTCAGTTTCTTCATCTGTAAAATGAGCTGGAGAAGGAAATAAACCACTCCAGTATCTTTGCCAAGAAAAACCCAAATGGGGTCACGAAGAGTCAGACACAACTGAAATGACTCAATAACTACCACCACATAGGGTCATTATAAGTTTCAAATGAAATAATGTATATAAAGAGCATTGTAACCATAAAGGTTATATGAATACTTAGTATTATTTTTCACTGCTTAATGAGGGAGTCACCAAAAATTTTTGAGTGAGTGGTAGGATCAGAGTTGTGCATTTGGTCTGGCAGTATTATATCACCTTATCAAATCCCCTCCTCCTGCTTCCCCCCAGCATTTTAGTGCTTTCTGGCTATGTGGCAGCTAGATGGCTCAGGATAGAGTACCTGAGTTCAAATCCAGCCTCAGATACTTATTAGCTATCTGGTCCTAGGCAAGTCACCTAACCTCTGCTGCCTCAATTTCTTCAATTGTAAAATGAAGATAATAATAGCACCTACTTCCCAGGGTTGTCAAGCACTTAGCACAGTGCCTGGCACATAGTATATAAATGCTAGCTATTATTATTATTATTAATTATTACTTAGGACCCCTGATCTCTGGAGTCCAAACTGGGTCCACCCTCCATAAGACACTTCGCATGTGTTAGACATTTGCCTCTTAAAATAAAAATGTACTGTTTTGTGTACCCCTCTCCACAACTGTACTTAGTCAACTAATTTCATTTACACACACACACACACACACACACACACAAAATGTTCAGTGTTTGGTGTTAGTAAGTTAGTGCAATCTATCCCTTAGGTAGGATATTTTCATAGACTATGGCTTAACCCAAAGAAATTGCATTAGTAGTGAATATTTCCAGCTGGTGGGGAAGATTTTTTGGGAGGAACAACTCTTGGTGCCCCTAAAATTATACCATGTAGATGGACTAAGTGATCATTCCAACTATAGATTATGGTCCATTTTGTATAAGATGCTTTCTATTTTCTGATATCATTTCATGGTTAGATGCTGTCCACCTTCAGATAGATTGTAAATTCGTACCATCTCTTTGGAGGATTTCGAGCAGTAGCCCAAACACAGTGCTCAACAGAGTAAATACATAATGACTGCTAGTAAATGAGGTGGAAAGGTATAGTGTAATGATCCCTGGGCTTGATATCAGAAAACCTGGGTTCCAGTCCTAGCTCAGATTCTAGCTTTAATGAATAGTAGGCAAGTCATTTAACTATCCTAAAATTGGAATGTCCTAATCTGTAAAATGGGAATGGTAATACTTGTTCCACCTTTCTTATGTGGTTTCTGTGAGAAACATACCTCAGAAATTACATGTAAATGTGAGTCATGTTACAATTTACTCTTTTGAGCTGACGGCAGAGAAGGAAAGACGATTCATTTATGAGAAAAGTACTTTCCTAAATTCTCCAGAACTACCAATATCTATTATTCACTCAAAGTAAGCTATATTGTCTTCCCTTTTTGTGAGAAGGTAACCTTACCCATTTTTCCTATTGCTTTTTTCTCTTTGGCCTCCTATCTTCTTCTGAACGTGAAGATCTGAGGTTGCTTTTTATAACCTCCTTGTTTTGGCAGATTTAGTTATTATTAGACCATTTTTATCTCTTTCTAATGTATTCAAGCTTAATTACATGTTTTTCTTTTTCCTTTGGTTCGATTGTACTAATTATGTGGTATTAAGTCTGTCTCAAGTGTATTAATAGAAATTTCATTGTCCCTGCATTTACTAAATTGCTCAGGATTTGCTCTTTTAGAGTTCTTGCCATTCATGGTATCTTCATTCGTGTAAAAAAATTTTTAAAAGCTAGGCTAAATCCTATATGTTTCATTCTTCATATAAAATTGTACTTAATGGTTGAAGGAGGACTAGAAGCCCTCTAAGAGTCTTGCTAGCTATAGTTGCATGTGAGTCTAATTTGAGTCAAACAGTCCATTTGTCATTCAACTAATACAGATTATTTTTAAATAAAGTTTGCTTTTTATTGGCTTCTCTGATAAATTATGATTGAAAATTTCAGATATTCAAGATGTCAAAATATTGTTTTCAAAGTGATATTTTTCAGCCTCACTTAAACTGTGAACACAGCCAGAGCCACTACAGTGGTAGACCAGTGGTACCTATCTAGATAATAGCAATAAGTCAATTTTCAAATTTGTTCTATATTGTCTACATGCTGGCAACAGACATTGTCCCCTTCTTTGTTCTTGCAGGCATTTCTAGCAGGGAACGGGCATAATTAAAACATGGTCACACATACTCCTCTCCTGGTGTCTCTCTTGCATTTCTTGCAGGAACATGGAAATGGTTGCCCATGCCATCAAAAGCCCTTCAGCTGTCCAGAAGCACCACTCACAAACCCCTCCCTAAACCTCGTCTCACACTGTTAATGTATTTCCCCAATGAAGGAAAATAAAAACAGCACTATCTGCTAGAAAGGGTTAATGATTTCTCATCTATATAATTTAATAGACAGTACCTAGAATAATGGTTCTTGTTGAATAAACGCAGTTTAGCAGCTCAAATAAAAGGTACTATTCATTTCTCTAGAAAGTAGAATTTTAATTGTGAGCTCTTCTTTCTAGACAGCATGGTGGGATGGAATAAACATTGGAAATAGAATGAAGTATCCTGATCTGCTATGTCACTTTTAGAATCAATCACTTTTCTTCTCTTTGCCTTATGTTCTTAATCTGTGAAATAACACCATTGGACTAGATTATCTCAACCATTCTATCACCGTCATAGTCTAAAAATAGAAGGGACTTCAGAATCCAATCCGAATTCAACCCCTTTACTTTACAAATGAGGAAACCAGGACTCAGAGGTGAAATTATTTGCCCCAGGTGACACCATTAGTCTTCATCAAAGAAAGGATTTGAACCTAGGTTATTGGATGCCAGAGACAGATTCTAATACCCATTATAATTGTTTGGCTTATCTAGAATCCTGTCTTTTCCTTCATGTGGCCTACTTTTTGAAAATTGCATTGCTTGTAAGACCTACCTAGAGTTTGATAAAATGTTAGTCAATTTAGAGGAATTTGAAGTAAATGACTAAAAAGAAATTTCCAGGTGGCATAGGGATTTTATTTCTCTACTCCATCCTAATCCCCCATAAACACAAATAGTTTTAATATGGTCATAGTCTATGTAACTAGAAGCTTAAAAAGCTACTCTATCCTGAATAGTTTAAGCAAAATACTAATCATAGGATCTAACCGCAGCAAGAAACATAAAAAAAAAATCATCTAGCCTTTCTTCCTCCATTTAAAGATGAGAGAACTGAGACTCAGGTTAAGCAACTTTTTCAAGGTCACATAGCTAATTCACTGCAGGGTCAGTATGAGAATCCAGGTCCTCTGATCCTATTATGCCACATTGACTCCAAGTTTTGTTCTTTGACTCTGGCTTTTGCAGAAATTTCACACAATGCTGATAATGATGACTTGATACAGACCACAGAACTTGATAAAACATAAGAGCTATAAGAGACTTTAGATATCATCTAATCCAACCCTTATTTTACAGATAAAGAAAATGAGACCCAGAGTTAAGGGATTTACCTCAGTCACAAAGCTATCATATGACGGATTCAGGGTTACAATCAGATCTTAACACTATCAGTCTACTATACCATACTACTACTATACAATCAGGAGTTCAGTCTATTATACCACACTTTAGTTGCTTTTTTCATTGTCTTAGCTTATCAGAGTTGAAAAAAGATATGATTCTTGTAAAGACCTGATAATTCTAAAGACATCAAAATCAATATGTAAACTTTAGGGGTGGGGATTATATAAATGTGAGTTTCTATTTTATAAATTTCTTATATAATTCTGTATTACTGATCACCGCTGAAACTGCAGTTGGAACTAACTTATCTGTATGCTAAAAGTCCATTACATTGGAATACTAATGAGGTTTTGGTAGTAAATTGAGAAGAAAATAGTAATAATAAATAACAAAATAATAAATAATAAAGGCTATTAGTGTTAATACTGTCAGTCACATTCCTTGAAAAAATAATTTAAAGGGTTTTACTAATCAAGTAAAATTAAAATAAGAGTTTAAGTATTTTGGCCAATGGCAAATATCTATTCTTGTTTTGTTAAGGATTAAAGCATTTGAATTATGGAAAATGTGGAATAGATAGAAATTTCTTCATTTCATGGATTGGCCTGTTATTGGCCTGTTTTAAGCCCCAGTAACATCTACATGCTATATTGGGGTTTATGGAGTGTTCAGGGAAAACAAGCACCTTTGATGTGAGGGTTTGCTGAGCCCTGAATAGAGCTGCTGATCCACATTTGGCATCTACCTATCACCCAACTCTCACCTGTGGCTCCAAGAAGAAGTAGCATGTGTAGGGGTCACACCCTGGTAAAACCATCTCAGCAGATGGGCTAAACCAGGTTAAGGGTAACTGAGAGGCCTCAAATTCTTCTGTGAGTTAGGGGGTATATACCCCAAGTATGTGAAGACTTCTCCTGGCTGAATGAGTGGATGAAAACAATTTGTTCCTATAGCCCCCAGAAATCATAGCACTAGAGCATATATGCTCCTAGAATCAAGATAACAGACAAAAACCCTGAGAAGGGCTTTCAAAAGAATTACAAAGGGGACAAATTAATCTTGGCACTTTGCTGTAATAGAGATGAGACACTTCCCCCTCAGGGTGAAGTGCTACAACTAAGCAAAACATACTTAAAACTCTCTGTTCTAAGCACTCTCAGTGCTTAGAAGTACTTAGAGGAGGGGTTGTTCATTGGGGATGGAAATAGGCTAATTAGAAGAGAGAATTGGGGATTGAGTATTGAGAAGGGCTCAATATGAAAGTTGTGTTCACAGCTCCAAGAGGTTCTTGGAGGACAATATACTCTAATTTTGTACCATGAAAAATCTCAGAAATCAGCAGAACACCCTGTGGATGAACTAACTCCACACCACATCGCTACCTTTTTTTTCATACTTTAAATAAGCATGGGCTGCTAACCTGAAAAGGAAGTAAGCTCCAGGGCATGAGGTGCCAATAATGAGAGACAACTGGTATGTATCCTGGTACCCTCAAGACAGAAAAAGAAAAGAGTACATCCTTAAGTTTGCTGAGTAGATCATTAAGTGGGAAAGTCTGGGTGTAAAAGAGAAGAGTGATACAGGGTAAGAAAGCATGGAGAGATTTCAATCTTCATTAGTGGAGGGACAGTCAACACCAAGTAAAATATCATTCAAGGAATCAAAGTAAAGCACAACAAGATGGTGGCTTAGAAAAGCAAAAGCTAGGTGGCAGAGTAGGTGAGGTGTTGGATTTGGAGTCAGGAAAACCAGAATTTGAATCTTGCCTCCAATACTTAATAGCTATGTGACTCTAGACAAGACCTTTAACCTCTCAACCTCAGTTTCTTCATCTGTAAAGTGGGAATGATAATAGCAACTATGTCCCAGGGTTGTTGTGAGGAACAAGTGAGATAACAGAAGTAAAGCACTTAAAAAACTTAAAGCACCATATAAATACCATTTTATAGTAGTGGTAGCAATAGTGGTGGTAGCAATAGTAGTAGCAGCAGCAGCAGCAGCAACAATAATAGTAGTACTACTAATAGTAAAGTCTTGCAAGAGAATATTTCTATTCTATCTGAGTCCTGGATTGATAGCATTTCACAACTAGAAAGGGAATATGGAAACTCACAGCCTTAGAGATGTCAAGGCTTTTACTTCTGAGACAAGCAGTAATCCGTGAAGTTCAAGTCATGGGGTGGGTAGAGCCAGAGACTAGTCAGATTTGCCATGACTTTCTGTTTTGATAGTACTGAAGAAGGTCTCATGAGAAAGGATATACTTAGGAAAAACAACAGCAACAACAATAACCTACTCTTTCTTTAACGAGTGCCAACAAAGCTTGTAAAGACTTTTCCTTCCACAGAGAAGTTATCTGTGCCAATGAAATCACAGATCTGGACCAAACAATTTTTGCATAATAGACTCTTTTCTGAAAGACAGCCTTTATGTCTGTATTATGTTCAACAAAGTAAAATATTTTGGGACTTTTACATGTGAAAATCTGTTTCCTTTCTCATATTTTCATCAAGGAAATCCTCAATATGTGTGTACTATAGAGTATAGATAATTCTTATAACCATATTGTAGAGCCAGGAAAGAATGGAATGTGGGTCACTAGATGCTAGTATTTCCTTAGTTTTTTTTTTTGTAATATTAAAATCCTTTATTTTTTTCCATTCTTTAAGCATTAATTTGAAAAATCTTTGTCACCTCCAGCATAAATGTTTATTATGTGTACATGCTTTGGTTCCGCTGCTCTTCCTAATTTTATTTTCTTAAGTGCCATTGAAGGGATTATAGTCCAAACATGGTAGTTCCACTGACACGGACGATGAAGATACATTGCTACAGAAATGTTGGTAAATGTGTTCCATTTTTTTTCCTGTTTGTTGTCCTTATTCTAGTTTCATCTATAAATTATTTTGGAATGATTACATTTAGCTTTATCTTGCACAAAGTTTGCCTCAAATTTATTTATTCCTTCAATTTTATTTTTACTGTTTTGTGAGGTGATACCACTTATAATCTTCTATCATTCTGTTCTCTAGGATTTTTCAAGTGATTTGTTCTCCTTGTATCTTTGCTTAGTGAGGAGCTCAAGCATTTACTGGCTAAAACAGTTTCTGAGCTATTTTGATCTCCTTGTTATAGGGAGTATTTTATCTATCAGTACAGTCAGTGACTCTCCCTTTACACCCTTTTTTTCAGATGCAATAACATTTAAATAAGTCCAGTTGGAGATTCATTTATTTACATCTTTTTGTAATTACAGGCTGTATCTCCTACCAATCTTTACCCGTTATGCTTATTTCATGTTGAATATAACCTTTATTCTAACAATTTGGTAATACAACTGCACACAAGCAGTTAAGTTGGAAACAACTCCCACATCAGTAACAAACCATTTCCATGGCTCAATCTTCCTTTTTTATCCACATCTCAAGGACAGGACACTGTTTAGCTGTTGAAGGAAGAAAATATGTCAGCAACTCTGGGAATTAGGGAATGTTAGAACAAAAGGAAAGTATTTATTCAGCTTTTGTCTGGACATGGAGAAGCCCATATAAAATCCACAGTATGGCTCCAACATTTTAACTGTTTGGTGCGGTATAGTGGTAAGAGCATCAGCTTGAGATCTAAATCCCGTTTCTGATATTGCCTGCCAGTGTGACCTTGGGCAAGTCATCTACCTATCCTGGGCCTCAGTTTCTTCATTTGTAAAATGAGGGAGTTAGACCAGATGGAGTTTGAGGTCTCTCCCAACTCCAGTTTCATGATGCTAGGATTTTGTGAGCCTATGATCTAACTGCTGTATACTTAGAGAAAAATCTCCAGAGTAAGACAGGAGAGGCTGCTTTTTAGGAACAGTACTTAGACCAAGTACTTGGTCTAATGGAGGTGCTATTGCTTTGCTGCACATATTGATACACTTAAAAGAAATAAAAATCTAACAGATGAAACCACAGAGAGCGAGGATGCCATAACTATATGAAAAGGCAAAATCTGGAGCATTACTTATATGGAGGAACAGTTACTTGGAGGAACGTGCAGAGGATAAATAAATGCAGAAATTACTAATAAATTCAAACCTTTGGAAGAGATATCAGTGATGAAGATTTAAAGAAAGCCTGCCAAAGAAATTTCAGCCAGTTAGGAAGTGAGCACCTGGAGCCTCAGAAGCTCTTAGAGCCAGGGGGAATGCCCTTGCTATTCTCAGCGATCCTGGCAAAAGACTACATTGTGATAAATATGAAGATGAACAGGTGATTTTTGCTGGGTCAGAGCCTATAATTATTATATGAATTTTGAAGCTGACATTACCTCAGAAGAGGTATTCAGCACGTTCATTAGAAGTTTTTCCTGTAGAAAATACTAATCGGCTCTCAAATGCATTGAATGACACCCACTTTTACAAAATGAGAGGGAGAAACCTGGAAAGAAGAAAAAACCTCAGAATCCATATTCTGCATTTCTTTATTTGCTTCCTTCTCTTCTAATTGAGGCTATATCTGTTATCAAGCTTTAGATTTTTTTTTTTATCACATCCCCAGTGCTTAGCATTTTCTAAGCATTTAATACTTTTTCATTAGACATTCACCTGACCACCAATGTAGTCTCTCTCAACAAATTGCCCCTGGGCCACTCCAGGTCCACAGAAACACAAAATCTGCAGGTGCCTTATTTTATCAATAAACATTTTTTTTTTAAAAAATCTATAAAGGGCCATTTCTGCATGATCCAGAAAAAACTGTAGAGGAGAATTACATAGACTCTATTTTATTGAGTTGCTGGAAAAAGAAATAAGAGGAATTAAGCTCAGTAAATCTGATCAGGTTACTCCAGGATGATAACTCAGAACAAAGAACAGTAACACCAAAATGATAAAGCTGCAAAAAACAAACAAACAAAAACACTGTTCATTCTTATACACTTACATAGAGGTGGCAGATTTAATTGTAGGTAGGTCCACTGTGAGGGGAGGAGTCATCTTATTAGTTACTCCTATTTATGTTCCTAATTCCATTCTATAACAGAGAATAAGCAAGAGGGAAAGGGTGAGAAGGGAACTAGCATTTATTAAGTACCTACTACATGCCAGGGACAACGCTAAGCACTTTACAATATTATCTCATTTGATCCTCATAACAACCCTAGAAAATTGGTGTTATTATTTTGAATGTTTTATATGAAACTAAGGCAGAAAGGAAGTGAACTGCCCAGGGTCTCACACAGCTAATAAGTATATGAGGCTGGATTTGAACTCAGGTCTACCTAACCATGCCCAATTCTCTATCCATTGCACCGTGCCTCTTGGAGATCTGGGATTTAGTCACTGGATCATGGATATGGACCTACAAGGAACCTCAGTGGTCATCTAGTTTATTCCCTTCGATTTACAGATTGCCCAAGATCACACACGTAGTAACCATAAAAGATAGTACTAGAACCCATTTCCTCTGGTTCTACAGACAATTTTCTTCCCACTGTATCACATTTCTGGTTCTACTATTCACTACTTATGTGACCTTGGCCAACACCTTTTAGTTCTCTAGGTTTCCTTTTGTTCACCTGTAAAACGAAGTGGGTAGATTAGTGAAACATGCCTTAGGTGATAACACTAGATGATCCAATATCAGTATATAGTTCCATAAAAGGGAATCAACAGAGGGCCAGCTAGGTGGTGCAGTGGATAAAGGACCAAACTGAGAACCAGGAAAACTCATCTTCTTGAGTTCAAATCTGTGTTCAGGTACTTTCTAGCTGTGTGACCTTAGGCAAGTCACTTAACCCTGTTTGCCTCAGTTTCCTCATATGTAAAATGAGCTGGAGAAGGAAATGGCAAAGCCACTCCAATATCTTTGCCAAGAAAACCCCCAAAGGGGTCACAAGAGTCAGACATGACTGAAAACAACTAAACACACACCAAAAACCCCCAGCAAGATAAATTTTGTTGTAACCAGTGAGAACCTAGGGCTTTTGCTAGTATACTACACTGCTTAGGATTAGGAAATGAATGATTATACATCATAGATCTAGAGATACAAAGAACCTCAGAGGTTAACTAGCCCAACCCTCTCATTTTTTTTAAACATTTAGTCTCACCATCTTCCTCAGGATGAAAGTACAAGGGCTAGTAACAGACTTGATCTCACTTCTGATTAGCCCAGGAGCCTAGATCTCCTTTTTATGTCTTTCATCCCTCCTTAAGTAACCCAGTAGGCTCCTGATCCTGGAAGCTCATCATAATGATGCTAATTTTAGTGTGATGCATGATCAGCGTAGCCTGCTGCAACTCAGAGCTCCTCAGCCTCCTTGGAAGCTGGGATTGCAGGTGTGTGTCATCATGCCCAGACAACCTCCTCATTTTATAGATGAGGATGCTGAGGCTTAGTCTTGCCCAATGTCACACAAGTTGTAAGTGTTAGATGCTGGATTTGAACTGAAGTTCTTTGTCTCCAGAGCCAGTATTCCTTCTCCTAACTTATACTACCACCCTCAGTGTCTTTAAGATGCACAGTATACAAGCTATAATACTCATGAATATTTAAAGGCCCTTGGCATCCAGAATGCCTTTCCATATCCTTATTAGACCCTTTGCTCCTTCATCTGGACTTCTATAGCACAGATTGTCCATATCGCACTCATTTGTCCCATATCATTTATTGCCTTTTACTGTTAGGTATTTTTCATGTGTACATATTTTAGTTCCCTATTCAGATTGCAAACTCTATAAAAGCAGGGACTGTCTTCTTATATTTTGGATTTTCCCCAGCATATATAAAAGGTTGGTTTTAATAAATATGTGTTAATTAATCAATTCTTATTGATTGACAATTAAGTACAGATGTATCTTTTTATTGAAACCTCTGTTCTTTAGTGGTCAGCAAAAGCCTCAAATGACTTCTAGTGTTAACTCATCTTGGTCGACAGAGACTCCCACGGGGTCACGGTTGCTCATGATGTGCTGATCTGGTTTCCTTGGCAACCCCCAGTTGAGTAGAGAATGGCAGTCGCACTGAAGGAGGCATATCAATTAATTCCAGGACTGATCAGATGACAGTTCTATTTTGGAGCACTTTCTTATCAATTAGAAGAAAAAATGTCTGACATGCATAGATTTCTCAGCAGTTTTGCCTTTGTGTTAGCTTATAAGCAACAGGGAAGAGAGCT
The DNA here is from genome assembly GCF_900497805.2 of Vombatus ursinus. NCBI lineage: Eukaryota > Metazoa > Chordata > Mammalia > Diprotodontia > Vombatidae > Vombatus > Vombatus ursinus. The sequence goes on along the minus strand of NW_020954559.1, from coordinate 45,633,073 downwards.
CAAACTGACTTGTAAAAGAAAAGATCACAGAGGATTTTGATGGACTGACTAAAGGTTATGGTAAAAATAGAAAATGAAAATTTCAATGTTTACAATTTGCTTCCTAAAGTAAAAACAGTGTGTTATGGACATGCAACCTCCTGGTGTTTCTCTTTGAAAATTATTAGTGTCACTGATTAATAATAATAGCTAATAATACCTAACATTAATATAATGCTTACTGTGTGCCAGGCACTATGCTAAACACTTTACAGATATTATCTCATTTGATCCTCACAACAACCCTGTAAGGTAGATACAGTTATTATCATCATTTTACAGATGAGGAAACTGAGGCAGACAGAAGTTAAGTGACCTGCCCAGGGGTACACAGCTGGTAAATGGCTGAGTCTGGATTTGAAATCTGGTCTTTCTGACTCCTAGCCTAGCACTCTATACAATGTGCCAGCTAGCTAGTCCTATCAATGACTATTAATAACCATAGCAGCAGAGGAATGGGCAGACAGGAAGGGGAAAGTATCATACTGTAAAGAATAACTTTTAGGTAGTGAGTCAGTGGAAAGAGTACTAGGCTTGGAGTTAGAAAAATCTGGGTTCAAAGTGCTGTCTTTAACATTGTCTGTGAGATAATATAACTCTTATGAATTTGCAGATGTGTTACTGAGGGGAATCAGTGGAGGGAATCTACACACCAAGAGTTCCCCATATAGATAAAATCATTAGTCCAGCCCTCCCCATCACCACCACCACCACAAGAAAATTGATATGTTTTACTTAGAGTTGATAATTCTGGGAGAGTGGAAGGAGCAAGGAGAAAGTGGAGATTGAAGGTCAGAGACAGGAAGAGATGTAGAGGAGCTGCAATCAGTGGCATACGAGAAAGGGTTAGCCTTGAAAAGAAGGAGGGATACTACCTCATCCTCAAAGACTAGAGTGAAAGAAAGGAAGAGAAATGAATAAATAACCCCCTATTCTGTACACACCAAGCTCAATGAGATATGCAACTAAGCATATTATAGGTGGAAGGAATGATGAATCACCTTGATATCTCCTTAGCATAAATATTTAGGTCAAGTGATGGCATTTAAAAAATTCTAGGAAATTGTGCCCTTTTTTTTGTTATACTTGCATTTAGTTTCATAACATTGTTTGAGGTTGAGAAATCTTTTGTTGCATAGCGGGGTTTTTTAAGATGGTATTTGATACAAGGAATTTGACTTTTAGTTTCATGGAGGTGCTAATATATTATGTCAAAATATTTTCTTTTAGGAGCAGCTAGGTGGTGCAGTGGATAAAGCACTGTCACTGAAGTCAGGAGCACCTGAGTTCAAATCCAGCCTCAGACCAAACACTTGACACTTACTAGCTGTGTGACCTTCGGCAAGTCACTTAACCCCAATTGTCTAAAAAAAAAATTTATTTCATAAAATGTTTTCAAAATTTTGCACTTTACTTTTTTTTTGGGGGGGGGGTTAGGCAATTGGGGTTAAGTGACTTGCCCAGGGTCACACAGCTAGTAAGTGTCAAGTGTTTGGTCTGAGGCCAAATTTGAACTCACGTCCTCCTGCCTTCAGGGCCGGTGCTCTATCCACTGCGCCACCTAGCTGACCCCAAAATTTTGCACTTTAATTGCAAATGTGCTGAGTACTTTTCATTTTTAGCCAGAAGATCTAGTTTCAAATCCTGCTGCCTTGGCTTCTTCTAGTGCTGCCGTGGGCATATCACTTAACCTCTGTAGGCCTTGGTTTCCTCATCTGCAAAATGAAAGAGTCAGAATGGATTATCTCTAAAGTCACCTCCAGTTCTAAATCCTATGGAATCAAAGACAGTTTTAATTTAAACAATCAATTAGCATTTTGCACTATGTGCAAGGCTCTGTATTGAAGAAAATAAAATGAAGTACAATAATCTAAGGCCTGATCCTTTCTCTCATGGAGCTTACTATCTAGTTGAAGGGGATAAGACATGAATGTATAAAAATATAACAATAGGAGGTATAATATAAATAGATTCTGAGAGTCCTTATGGAAAGTTACACTTTTCCTAATTTGTAGGATCCCCAGAGTTTAGCTGGTACTGTGTCCTCTCAGGGCACTAGGGAAAGCCATGAGGGGTTAGCAGCATCCTTTGAGTACTATAGCTCGTGAGCCCACACCAGTAGGCTGTGGTTCAGATTTCTGCTTCTCATCCAGGAGTTTAATTGGAATGTACTCTCCCCTCTGCTGCCAGGCAGTTAAAAACTCTAGGACCCGAAATGGCTTGGAATTTTATAGATGACTCACAGGGTACAACCAAGTTTCCTCAGCTAATCAAATGTATTTTCTGTGTACTGATCAAGAACTTTTCCAAACAATATAAAGTCTATGATTGATTGGGGTATATTGTGTATTCAGGGAGGACTAGTACCTCTGGGGTGAGGGCTTGCCAAGCTCTTTTCAGGACTGCTCATCCACCTATGGTGTCTACCTTCACCCAACTCTCACCTGTGACTCTAAGAAGCTGTAGCATCCACAGCGGCCATACCTGGGTGCAGTGTCTTAGCAGATGGGCTAAACCAAGTTGAGGGTAACTGACAGGTCTCAAACCCATCAGTGAGTTAAGGGAGTGTCTACCCCAAGCAAGTGAAGATTTACCCCTGCAGAATGGGTAGATGATAACAATTTGTTCCAATGGCCATGAAGGTGACTGAAGAAAACACTATGGAGCACTTAGAGCTTGGTCAGACATTGAAGATGCCAGGGGCATCCACTGCATCCTGGGCCATTACCAGTCATTTTGACTTCTGTCTTGCCACTGGACTTCGATGAGTCTGGAAGAGAGATTATAGGTGATGACTTTGTGCAATTCTGCCTCACTTTAATCCAATTCACAATACATTGCCTTTAGGTCACATGTGGTCATTTGTTCTGCCCTAAAACATTACTCAGAGCTATGCTGGCACTCCACACAGCCTAGGGAGAAGTCCCATGGCAGTGGGAATGTATTCAAGAACACTTGCTAGGGTTGAGCAATTTGGGGGATAGGATAGAGACCACACTATAGAATATATCTGACTTCGGACTCTTCAGTTCATTTTTTGCAATATGTGTGTGTTCAGGGCAGCTAGGTGGCACAGTAAATAAAGCACCAGCCCGTGAGTCAGAAGGACCTGAGTTCAAATCTGGTTCAGATATTTACTATCTGTGTGACTCTGGGCAAGTCACTTAACCCCAGTTGCCTCAAAAACAACAAAAACATGTGTTCAGTGAAACATGTCTCTGAACAACTTAAGAAGAAAAACATCAGCAGTATTCATTCAAGCAGATGTCTCCACAGAGCCAATAGGAAGTCTAGAATAACCTACCTTCTTACTTTGTAGTTTCCAAAAACAATACATTGCCTTTAGGTCACATATGGTCATTTGTTTTGCTCTAAAACATTACTCAGAGCTATGCTGGCACTCCACACAGCCTAGGGAGAAGTCCCCTTTCCCACTGCCATAAAGTCATTCATTCAATAGACACACAAAATGAACACAGATCTTAGATCCAAGAAAGAGCTAGTCATGACCTCAGAAGTGATCTGGTTCTACCTGCCATTTAAAAGATTAACAGTTGGAGGGATTCACTTTTCCTTGCTCTTTTGTAATACATTCTCAAAGGTAAGACTTGAATCCAAGTTTGGTAGGATTCCACACTGTGTATTTTAGGGATCCAAATCATGTCGGTAGCTTGCTTTCACTCCGGTATTAGGGACAGCTAGGTAACACAGCTGATAGAGTCCTGGCCTGGAGACTCATCTTCCTGAGTTCAAATCTGACCTCAGACACTTATTAGCTGTGTGACCCTGTGTTAAGTCACTTAAGCCTGTTTGCCTCAGTTTCTTCATCTGTAAAATGAACTGGAGAAGTAAATGGCAAATTACTCCAGTATCTTTGCCAAGAAATTCTAAATGGGGTCATGAAGAATCAAACAGGACTGAACAACAACACTCTGGTTTTAGAGGTGAAAGGAACCTTAAATGTCATGTGATCAAAATCCCTCATTTTTACAGATAAGAAACCAGAAGACATAAAGGAATTTGCCCAAGGAGGCACTTAAGGAAAAAAAAGTTCGTAGACTTAGAGTTGGAAGGAAACTTACAGCCATTTTCTACTTCAATCTCTTTATATTTAGAGAGGCTACTTAAGTAACCTGCCTGAGATCAGATAGGTAGTAAGAAAATGGCTGAGCTGGGATTCAAACCATCTGATTCAGACCTAACACCCTGTCCATCTGGCTATACAAACCTGCCTTTGAACCCAGACTCTCAGGCTTCAAATACATGCTCCAAACCCACTGCACCACACTGGGACAAGGGCTATAACCCCTGAGTTCTAATTTAAGGAAAAGGTTGAATTGATTTATTTTCTTTGACAAGACCTCAAGTGAACAGGAAGAAAAA
>NW_020954559.1:45515652-45628641 GCF_900497805.2 Vombatus ursinus | reverse complement strand
CCTTGGGGAGTGCTAGCCTCTCCTTCCCAGTCAAGCTTTTTTTTCTTTTCTTTTCTTTTTTTAAATGTGCCTGTTAGATGGCAGAACCACACATCATTCAGTTGTAGAACCACAGACTATGGAAGTTAGAAGGGAACTAAGAGATTATCTAGATCAGGTCCCTCATTTTGCACTTGAGGAAATTGAGGTAAACAGGGTGCTGAAATGACTTAGCCATTGTGGCATGACTAGCCAGTGGTAGAGGCCATATTTGAACTCAGGTCTCATGATACAAAATTCGGTGTCCTCATAATGTGGAGTTTGGCTTTTTATTCAATGGATGCCCATTCCTTCCAGTGCCTGATATGGTTCTTGGATTGGGGTGGACTTACAAAACTACAGGCACCCTTATCCCCACAGAGGGCAGAGAAAAAGGTAGTGGCTCTCAGGGATCAGGTTGATGTTCAGTCTGGGAGTCTTTCACAGAAACAAAGAAAACCTGGGCCCATTCTTAATATCCTATTTGTTCTTCAGTTGTGTCTGATTCTTCATGACCCATTTGGGTTTTTCTTGGCAAAGATTCTAGAGTGATTTGCCATTTCCTTCTCCAGTTCATTTTACAGATGAGGAAACTGAGGCAAACAGGGTTAAGTGACTTGTCCAGGGACACCCAGCTAGTCTGAGGCCAGATCTGAACTTAGGAAGATGAGTCTTCCTGACTCCAGCCATATCCACTGTACCACCTAGCTGTCCACAGGTATAAAGAAACTTGCCCAGGGTCTCCTACTTAGTAAGTTCTCAAACTAAGAACAGAACTTATATTTCTCCTGACTCCATCCAGCTCCAGTGCTTTTTCCTCTTTTTGATCCCTGATTTTATCTTTACCATAACCCTGGGAAGTAGTTATTGTTATTCCCACTTTATAGATGAAGAAACTGGGGCTAGAGAGGTTAATGAGCTTGCCTAGGGTCACACAGCTAGTAAGTGTTGGAGTCTGGATTCGAACTCAGGTCTTCCTGACTCCAGGCCTGGCACTCTATCCACCATGCCACCTAGCATCCTAAAGTGTTTATGAGAGATCAGAAAAGGAAGAGATCCCTTCTGGCTTGGGAAGAATCACTGTAAGGCTTCAGAGAAGGTGATACCTGAATTGGGTTTTGAAGAATGGTCGGCAATGTGGTACAGCAGAGAGAGAGACCTATGCCTTGAGTTGTAGGATTATGGATTGAGAGCTAGAATGAACCTCAAAGGCCCAGCCTACCTCCTTTTACATATAAAGAAACTGAGGCTCAGAGAGGGTAGGTGATTTTTCCAAGCTGATACAGGCATAAAGCGTCAGAGGCAAAATTTGAATCTAGCCAAGGCTCTCTGTATGGTGTCATACAAAGTCAGAAGACTTGGATTTGAATCCTACCTTTAATCTTTAACTTAGGCAAGTCAACCTAAGCTTCAGTTTCCTCATCTGTAAAGTGAAGGAATTGGATTAGATCAGGTTCTTAATTTTTTTTTTTGGTCACAAAATTCTTTGGCAGTCTGGTGAAGCCTACAGACTCCTCAGATAATGTTTTAAGTAATTGAAGAGGGGTATGAGGTATTCAGGAGGACCAGCAACTCTTATGTGAGGGCTTGCCAAACCCTTTTCATGGCTGCTCGTCCACCTTTGGTGTCCACCTTCATCCAACTCTTACCTGTGGCTCCAAGAATGCATGCACAGTGCAGCATGCACTGTGGCCACAGCGAAGTAAACTGTCTTAGTAGAAAGGCTAACCCAGGTTGAGGGTAACCAACAGATCTATCAGTGAGTTAGAGGGATGTCTACCCCAAGCAAGTGAAGACTTCCCCCTGCAGAATGGGTAGATGAAAACAATGTGTTCCAATGGCCATGAAGGCAGCTGAAACAAACGCTGTGGAGTACTTAGAGTTTGGTCAGACATTGAAGACGCCAAGGTTATCTATCCATTGCATCCCAGGCCATCACCAGCCATCTTGCTTTTTTGTCTTGCCACTGGACTTTGATGACTCTGGAAGAGAGAGTGAGGCTGACAACTTTGTGCAACTCTGCCTCACTTAAATCCAATTCACGCACGAGTCAAGACATTACCCCTTGACGTCATTGGTCCGCTTTGAAAATGAAGGACAAGCAACACAAGTAATTGAAGAAAATTCTAAATTTCAGTTAGAGGTCAGTGATAATTAACATGTATTTTTTCCCATCCAAGTTCACGGAACCTCTGTACTTTATTCACATACTGCTAAGGCATCCATAAATTCTTTTGTAAGAACCCCTGGTCTTTGAGGTCCCTTCCAAATCTATGATCCTAAGAATTTCAAGAGGCTGAGATGAGTATTTTACAGGGGAAAAAATACCATTTACCTAGTAAAATATTGTTTTCTCATTTTCCATGATCATGTTCTAACCTTCTGCCCTTGTTCAGTGCAATGCAACAATCGAAGTTCCTTCCTTGCAGAATCCGTTTTGATTTGTCTCATACCGCTTTTTTCTCCCGTTGTTTTTCATACAATACAAAGGAGACTCATTACTATTGTTGCTTTAGAAATTAGGAGAACTATTCAATCAGGCACTTGAGACAAATGAAGGGGCTGAGAGGTTGCACAAATTATAAATATTACAAGCATCAGAAAAAAATCTCACCTCTCAGGCAAGGTTTATATAATGACACTTCGAGAACAGTCATTAGTCTTGGTTCAGTTTGTTCAGTTTGGCCCTTGTTAATTTGTATCAAGCCACCTGTAATTGAAGCCCTGTCTTTGCCACTCTCCAAGGAAGGCAGATTGATGCTGCTCCTTCCCTTCTCCCTACCCTCCCTTCTGCATCAATCAGTATTCTTAAAGTACTGAGGAGCTCCCAGAAAGGTCTGGTTCTTCTTCTCCAGAACCTTGCAAAGGGTTGTAGCGATTGTAGTTTGAACACAGTCTTAGGTCAAGTTCAGAGATGAAATGAGGTATTTGCAAGTCATGAAACATTTAACACAAGGCGGCTTACCTTGCCCAAAACAGCAAAGATAGACCAAAATTAAATAAAGATACAGTGGCACTTAGTTTCTCTAGATGTATTTTCTCCCACCCTTCCCACTAGCCTAGAAATCCTCTCATGTAAACTTCAGAAATGTACAAACTCTGAAGGGTCTAGGTTCCATGTGACTAGAATTATTTTAGGCCCTTAGATGAACAGAAGGGCAGCTAAGTCCCTCAGGACATATAGTGCCCTGGAAGACTCCTCTTCCTGAGTTCAAATCTGGCCTCAGACAGTTACTAGCTGTGTGACCCTGTGTAAGTCACTTAACCTTGTTTGCCTCAGTTTCCTCTCTGTAAAATGAGCTGGAGAAGGAAATAGCAAACGACTCTAGTATTTTTTCCAAGAAAACTCCAAATGGGGTCACAAAGAGTCCAACATGACTGAAAAATAACCGAACAACAAAAAGATGACCAGAAAACTGCATCAGGGAAGCCAGAGGCAATCAAGGCCTAGGGTCAGTTTGTCCAAGGCATGCCCCATGTTGGCGGTGTCAGGGAAACCCTGGTCCTCTCGTGTGTGTGGTATCCTTCTTGTTTATTTTTGCTCTCCATTCATTGTTTTCAGTATCATGAAGAGTCACTGACCTTAGAGTCAGAATGGTTCTTGTCTTTTGCTCTTGAAGGGGACCAAAATGGCACCACTACGCAAGAGTTAAGTTACAGTGTGTCCGACTGTGATTGATCAGACCAATATGAGCTCCGAATGTTCTACCACAGGTCAGGCACAAATAGTGCATGAACATTTGGGGTGGATTCTCTAAATTTGTGCATCTTGCGTTTCTTTTGAGCTACTTCAATTCTGCTTTGCTCACAGAGCACAGCACCTTCTCTGATGTGTGCCTGCCATGCTGAGCGGTCCTGTGCCAGTGTCTCCCATGCCACACAATCCATTCCAAAGTTCTTAAGAGAAACCTTGAGAGTGTCCTTGTATCACTTCTTCTGACCACCATGTGAGCATGTGAGCACTTGCTCTGTGTGAGTCTTTCTGGCAGGCATATGTTTTGCATTTGAAAACAGAGCTCGAGTCAGAGCTTCCATGCAGATCAACAATGGGTCTGACCAAGAGTGGCTTCTGTTCTTCTTTTATTTTATTTTATTTTAATTAATTTATTTGTTTGTTTGTTTGTTGTTGTTTGGTGAGGGCAACTGGGGTTAAATGACTTGCCCAGAGTCACACAGCTAGTAAGTGTTATGTGTCTGAGGCTGGATTTAAACTCAGGTCCTCCTGACTCCAGGGCCGGTGCTCTATCCACTGAGCCACCGAGCTGCCCCAGCTTCTGTTCTTCTTGTCCGGGTGAGGTAAAGAGACCCAGTCTCAACATATAAACAAACGAACAAAACCCATGCTGATAGGGCCATAATCTTTAAGGCTCCTGAGTTGTGAGTAGGTGAGAAGATCCCTTCTCTATAGCAAAAGACAGTGTTTTATAGTGGGAAGAGGATGGGCTGAGAATTCAGGAAGTCCTAGGCTCTTCCCCTCACCTCAGATACTTACTAGTTATGTGACCCTGGGCAAGTTATTTAATTTCCTGAGCCTTGGTTTCCTCATCTGTAAAATGAAGATGGTAGTCAAAGCACCAATTTCATAGGGTTGTTGTACGTCAAATGAAATTGCGTGTGTCTGTGTGTGTGTGCGCACGCGCGTTGTGTGTACACAAACATACATTGTTTTTTAGTCATTTCAGTCTGACTCTTCATGACCTGATTTGGAGGTTTTCGTGGCAAAGATATTGGAGTAGTTTGTTATTTCCTTCTCCAGCTCATTTTCACAGACAAGGAAACGAAGGCAAACTGTTAAGTGACTTGCCCAGGGTCACACAGCTAGTGTCTGAGGCTGTCTTTGAACTCAGATCTTCCTTACTCCAGACCTGGAGCTTTATCCACTGTGCCACCTAGCTGCCTATATATAGACATACATACATACATATATACACACATATACATTGATATATATGTACATATATATATATGCACATATATAACAAATAATTTGCACACCGTAAAGTGATATCCAAGTGTGAGATGTTATTAGTCTCTTTACCCAAGTGTCTTACTGCTATCACGCTTACATTTGCCTGCAACTAATGGAATGTCTTGTCATCTGAAACTAGAATATTCATCTGCTTATTTGAAGCAGCTTTAACTACAACTTCTCACTTCACCTTCTATTTCAACCATAACCTCAGCTTCTAGACTCTGTGTATGCTGAGAGGTCTTTGCATACCAGAATAATGTGTGCAGGGATTTTCCCTTTACCCTATCAGGGCAAAAGATAAGAGTTGTCCAGAAAACACCGCACAGTGATGATCAACTATGAGTGACTCAGCTCTTCTTAGCAATACAATGATCCAAGACAAATACAAAGGACTCAGGAAGGAAAATGCTATCCATTGATGGACTCCGAATGCAGATCGAAGCATATTTTTTTTCACTTACCTTATTCTTTCTTGTGGCTTTTTTTATCCCTTTTAATCTGTTTCTTCTTTCACAACTGTAACCAATATGGAAATATGTCAAATTGTCTACAATTTTCAGAAGAGGGGAGGATAGGGAGGGAGAAGAATTTGGAGCTCAAAATCTTGTAAAAATGAATGCTAAAAATTTTCTTGATGTGTAACTGGGGAAAAAATAAAATACTATTAAATTTAAAGAGAGAGAGAGAGAGAGATAAGAGTTTGTTCTCTGGACCCCATAGTAACCTGTTGCTTAAACATGTTGCCTTGCTTAGAGTACTTTCTTCCTTCTACTAAGGAACAACCATTCCACTTCTCCTTCCTAGCCAGACTCTCTAAGCCCGATAGAAATAGGGACTCGAGTTCATTGTATAACTAGGCCATATTTATGTGTACACAGATATGATAAAGAACTCTTAGAAATGTGATCTCTAGCTTTTCCCTGAAGGAGAAAAAAAAATCCTTTCATTTAAAATATAAATGTTTGGTGTTTTTTTCCTGTTTTTTGATATCACATGTTTAGAAGAAGAGAAAACTTGCATGGTTCACATTAGCATTTTCAAAGGCATTGGTTAAAAGTTGTTTTGAACAAAGGAAAATGTGTGTTTGATTTCAGTAAGTGCAGTTGGTCTTGCCTTCACCTTCTCATTTCCTGCCTCTCTTTCCCCTCATCTTATAAGGAAAAATATATTATTTTGTCAAATTCTTAAAGCTTATTTATTTCACATTAACCTAATGACTCTATCAGTCACAAGGAATAAAACAGAGGCATAGCCTTTCTTTTATCCCCAAATTGATACGCACGTTGACTAAACTGAAAAAGAATCAAGGTACAGGGGAATAGAGACTTCCTCTGGAGTCAGAGGGGCAGCTAGATGGTACAGTGAATAGATCACCAGTCCTGGAGCCAGGAAGACCTGAGTTCAAATGCGACCTCAGACACTTACTAGCTGTGTGATCCTGGGTAAGCCACTTCACTCTCTTCACCTCAGTTTCCTCATCTGTAAAATGAGTTGGAGAAGAAAATGGCAAATCACTTCAGTATCTTTGCCAAGAAAACCCCAAATGGGGTCACAAAGAGTTGGACATGACTAAAACAACTGAACAAAGTTTGATAGTACTCTTTTAATTGTAGTCTATGCTCTTGGTTTCTTTCTTTACCCCCCTGACCATCAAAAAACCACTTCTTCCTCTTTTCTCCTAGATCTAATTTCTTCTTTCCATAAACTTTGTAAACCAAAGGTTCTCAACATTTTCAGATATTAAGTACAGAGGTACAGGGCAGGATTTGGAACTACAGGAGTTGGGTTTGAAGCCTAGCTCGGATATTTCCTACCTGTGTGACCATTGACAAATCAGTTGACCTCTCTGGAGCTCAGTCTCTTACGACTGGATAGTCCTCCCAGTCCTAAATCTACAACTTCTTTTGTCAAGAAATTTAATAATTGTTCACATGACAGTAGTTGTACTTTTAGTATCTGTTGATTAAGAAAGTACATGATGACAGAAAGCTATGAATTCAGTAATGTTTTTAAGTGAATTTGTATCATTATGAATCAAAAAAATTTATATCCCATTCGAAAGAATACATATATGTGTGACATACTTATTCAGCGTGTAGAAGTTTGCTTATTGATATTCCTATATCAATTCAAATGCTATCTAACCACTTGCAATAGCTCCATAGTTCTCTAGAGACCCCCAGATCCCAGACTTGGAATCACTGCTATAGAGTTCTATATGTAGTAAGGCAAAAGTCATTTGTGGTCATTTAGAGACGCAGGGATGATCCCCCCGGAAAATGATAAGGAAGTGAAAATTTTTTTCAGTTTCCAAATTTCTTTATTTTCTCCATTTCCTAACATAAGGTACCCAGTAGCTTCAAAATCTGCTCATCAGTAGAGATCTGATAAACCAACTGACTCGTATGTAAATGAAGACAAAAGAATGAAAAGCATGAAATAAGTCCTAACTATATGAGAAGCATCGTGATAAAGCTTATTTACTCCATGGGGTATTTGAAATTGAACAAGGAAAGAAAGCTTTGAAATCAAGCCTTTAGCCAAAAAGAATTAAAGTTCTCATATCACTGAAAGGAAGGAAGTTAGTACTGATTATTGTATTTTTGTATCAAATAGTTCAATGGAGGAGATATTTTTAGGAGTCAAGGTTCAGTCTTTTCAAATCCTCTTAAGTCACAGTATTACTAAGTACCCAAGCATAGTCTAGTTTTGGTGGAATTAACAGCTGTGCGGTAAAGCTCTGGTGTCAAAATCAAATAAAAAGAGAGGGCCACTAAACTGTATGTAAGGATTCCTGCAACAGCACATTGACTTAGAAAAGCATATGTTAACATCTATGTTCTACTATATTCTTATTAATTTTGTTAAATTTTTCCCATTACATTTTAATCTGATTTGGTATCACTTTGGAATGTTGTGCCTATAATTCAGCACAGGCCAGGCTGTGTTTCTGATATATCTACTGTAGAGGCCAAGGCCATTTATTAGCTATGGATGTTCTGGGTTCATGGGACTGTCGTAAAATCCTGGTCAGGTCTCACCAGTTTTCTAGAATATCAACATTGTCATCCAAGAAGGTCATCTGTTCCTTGTTGTAGTTGATCTATATTCAAGGTGGGAGTCAGGTAAACTATCTTCTAGGGTGTCAAGAGAGCATCACCAATTATCACCATTATCGCAGCTGACATTCAGAAGGAGCTTTTTAGTTTAGAAAGTACTTTGCATGTGATACCCCACTTGATCATCACAATAACTCTATGGGGTAAGAAGGTAGTTCATTCTTATCTCTGTTGCAAAGATGAGGGAACTGAGACTCAGCAAAATTGTCACTTAATTTAGCCAGTAAATGGTAGACACTGGACTCAAACTCTGGACCTCTGATTCTAATTCTAGGGATCTTTCCATTACATCACAGCTGTTTAAAAAATCTCTGAGGCCATCTAGTCCAACCCATTTTGAAAAAGAACGCCCTCTAAAGCATGCCAAGCAACCAACTGGTTGCAAAGGTTGAGCATTTGCTTAAAGACTCCATTGGAAGGGAATCCATTCTTTCCGAGACCTACCATTCCATTTTTAGGTAGCTCTCATTATTAGGAAGTGGTGATTTTTTTTCCCTTATATTGAGCCTAAATTTGCTTACAATTTTCATTTATTGGTCCCCATTTTACCCTGTGGTGCCAAGTAGAATGTCTATTCTCCCTTCTATATGACAGCCTTTGTTATCATGTCTACTCCTAAGTCTTCTCTAGGATAAATAGCTTCAGTTCCTTCAATCAGTCTTCATGTGGCATGATCCCAAGTCCCTTCACCATTCTGATTGCCCTCACCTCTCACCCCTGACAAGCTTCAGCTTATTAATACCCTTCCTGAGATCTAATACCCCAAACTGAATACCATACTCTATATGTAATCAAACTAGGGCAGAGCACAGTCAGACTTTTACCTCCCATGAGCCTCAAGATGCGTAGTTAGTTGGCTTAGTGGATAGAGAGCCAGGCCTAGAGTCAGGAAGACTCATCTTCCTGAGTTCAAATCCAGCCTCAGACACATACTAGCTGTGTGACCCTATGGAAATCATTTAAGCCTGTAAAATTAGCTGAAGAAGGAAATAGCAAACCACTCCAGTATCTGTGACAAGAAAACCTGAAGTGGGGTCACAAAGAGTCAGACATGACTAAAAACAACTGAATAACAAAGCCTCAACTTTATGCCTCTAGATGCAGCTTAAAATTGCATTTTCCTTTGCTGCCATACCACACTGCTGATCCCTACTAAGCTTGCAATCCCTTGATACTAATCCCCAGAACTTTTTCAGATCTATTTTCTTGTCACACCATCCCTTTCCTGAACTAGTAAGTTTAGTTTTTAAAATTCAAATGTTATTCTGCATTTGTCCCTCTTAAATTTCATCTCATTGTTGTGGTTCAGTTTTGTTTGATTCTTCATGACCCCATCTAGAGTTTTCTTGGCAAAGATACTGGAGTGATTTGCCATTTCCTTCTCCAGCTCATTTGATAAATGAGGAAATTGAGGCAAACAGGTTAAGTGACTTGCCCAGGGTCATACAGCTAGTAATTGTCTGACATTGGATTTGAACTCAGGTTCTCCTGACTCCAGGCCTGAAGTGTTATTCATTACACCACTTAGCTGCCCCTTTATCTCATTAGATTGGGCCAAATGTTCTAGCCTGATAGGATCTTCCCAAATCCAAACTCTGTCATATAATGTTCTAGTTATCCCTCCCACCTTTGTGTCTTTGGCAAGTTTGATGAGCATGCCCCCTGTAGCTTTATCCACAGGTAAGGATTGGAATGGATTGAGTTAATCAATCACCTCATCCCACTTAGCCCTAATACCATTATCAGATGAGAAAACAGCTCCATTGAGTCAATCATTCCTAGTAGACTCTCCAGAACAGTGGACAGCATCTGGGGCCCAGGACAAAGTGGACCCACTTAGAAAAGAATTGGTATAACAAGTATTTATTGAGTACCTACTATGTGCCTGGCACTGTGTTGGCAATAAGCATGCAAGAGAATGAAATAATCTTTCTCACAAACAGCTTGCACTCTTTTTTAAAAATTTTAATTAATTTTTAATTTTCAACATTCTCTTTTCTAAGATTTTGAGTTCTAAAATTTCCCTCTCTCTTCTCTCCCCCCTCCCCAAGACAGCATGCAATCTGATATAGGCTATACATATACAATCATATTAAACATATTTCCATATTAGTCATGTTATGAAAGAAGAATCAGAACAAAGGGGAAAAACCACGAGGAAGAAAAAAAGAGAGAGAAAAAATAGTATGCTTTGATCTGCATTTAGACTCCATAGTTCTTTCTCTGGATGTGAACAGCATTTTCCATCATGGGTCTTCTGAAGTTGTCTTAAATCCTTGCATTGTTGAGAAGAGCTAAGTCTATCAGAGTCAGTCATTGCACAAGGTGCCTGTTACTGTGTACAATATTCTCCTGCTTCTGCTCATTTCACTCAGCATCAGTTCAGGTAAGTCTTTCCAGGTTTTTCTGAAGTCCACCTGCTCATCTTTTCTTACAGCACAATAGTATTCCATCACATTCATATACCACAACTTGTTCAGCCATTCTCTAACTGATGGGCATCCCCTCAATTTCCAATTCTTGGCCACCACAAAAAAGAGCTGCTATAAATATTTTTGAACATGTAGGTCCTTTTCCCTTTTTTATGTTCTCTTTGGGATACAGACCTAGTAGTGGTATTGCTGGATGAAAGGGTATACACAGTTTTGTAGCTCTCTGGGCATAGTTCCAAATTAAGAGCTTACATTCTAACAGGAGATAAGTGTATGTAAGAATATATACAGTATAAATATAAAGTGAACAAATACAAATATACGCAAAAGCCTGCACATCTCCGATGAATCAACTGATCAAAAGCATTTCAATCAGGTGTGACAGAAGTCTGTTTGGATTTGTTGCAGGCCCTGGGCCCATGCCCTTTGGGGCTTTTAAAAAGCCCTGAAGCTAGTTTAGAATGGGGAACTTGAGAATTTGGCAGCAGAGAAGAGAAAGCCTTTCCCTAAAGAAGAATTGCTTAGAGGGGAGGAAATAAGCTAGCCTTGGTTTCTTCTTCTCCCCTCCTTGCCCTGAGGAGACTCCTGTAAATTTTCCTAAAAATTTTCACACTTTCCATTGGTGGTGTCCTAGTCCTAGCAGCCTCTCCAGAATTGCTGACTAAATCAGGAACCAAGGACATACTAGACATATAAGGAAAAGTGGCTTTAGGATTTTACAAGCCCAGTAGAGCAGCTATGCCATGCTTAAGAGGTACTTCATGAGGATGCCATGAAGCAGAGAAAAGGACTTAATAGCAACTTGGAGCTGTGAGTTACCCCTTTGCCACACGTATGTGGTCTCCCTGGAGTCATATATACTGGTAGGAAAGTACGACACAAACATTTGGGGAAAATGTTTATGCTAATTGTTTTTACCTCAAGGGTTTTGTGGGCATCAAATGAGATAATGGAGGAAAACAGTTTTGCAAACTCTGAAGTGCTATATAAATGCTATCTATTATTACTATTCTATCTTAGGAAATCCTTAAAAGCATGTCCGGTCCGGCTAATTGATATCAAATGATAATCACAGGAGGAAGCCCACTAGTGAGGAGGGGGAGCTCCTCACTAGTGAACTATAAGTTGTCTCTCAATCCCTCAGGGCTCTCCCTCACAGGAGATATAGCCACCCTCTAGGGACCTGACCAGTGCCCACAGGGATTGGGAGAGTGGCTCCAAAGCATGCCCCTCCTGAGTTATCGATAAAAAATATTAAACATTGACCTAAGCACAGATGTTGGGCAACACCATCCTCCCAGACCCTCAGACTCACCTCCCTGACTCCTCACTATCTCTCCCCTCTCATACTCAATCTGCTACCACGGCCTCTCAATTTTACCTTTGCAATATCTCTTGATTATGCCTTCTTCTCTCTTCTGATATTGTCACCACTCTGGCACAGGCCTTTATCACCTCAGAGATGGATTATGGGAATAGCCTTCTGGTGGGACCACCTTGCTCAAGTCTCTCTCCACTCCAATACATCCTCACTAATGTGGTTTTCCTAAAGTGCAGGTCTGACCATGTCACTCCATCCCCACTCAGTAAACTCCAGTGGCTCCCTAACTCCCCCAGGATCAAATACAAAATCAACGGTCTGGCATTCAAAGTCCTTCATAATCTAGCCTCTCTCCTACCTTTCCAGTCTTACACCTTATCTCCTGCCACATATCCTTTCATCTAGTGACATTGGCCTCCTTGTCATTTTCCCTTGTTGTCCCTCTTCCCTGGAATGCTCTCCCTCCTCACCTCGGCCTTTTGGTTTCCCTGGATTCCTTTAAGTCCCAACTAAAATCCCATTTCCTTTTTTTTTTCCTTTGTTTTGTTTTTTGGTAAGGCAACTGGGGTTAAGTGACTTGCCCAGGGTCACACAGCTAGTAAGTGTCAAGTGTCTGGTCTGAGATCAGATTTGAACTCCAGGACCGATGCTCTATCCTAACTGCCCCTAAAATCTCATTTTCTACAGAAAGTCTTTCCCAACCCCTCTTAATCCTAGTGCCTTTCTCTCTCTTAATTATGTCCTATTTACCCTGTATGTCGCTTGTTTGTACATGTTTGTTTGCATGTTGTCTCCCTAAGTGGACTGTGAACTCCTTGAGGATAGGGACTCTCTTTCTCCTCTTGTTGTATCCTCAGCACTTAGCACAGTGATTGGCACACAGTAGATACTTAATAAATGTTTATCAACTGACTACTTTTTGGATCCAGCCATTCCATGCATATAATTATACAATAGCCATATAATCATACTATCTCCTAGGTCACATCTCTTTATCTATCCCATTAGAGAATATAAAATGTTTTGCTAAAGTGTAGGTAAAGTACAACTATGGCATTCCTCTGATCTACCAGTTGAGTAACCTTATCAGAAAAGAAAATTAGGTTAGTCTGGGGTGACCTTTTCTTGAAGCTATATTGGCTGTTCATGATCACTTCTTCCTTTTCCAGATAATCACCAACCAACCCTTTAATAAGACATTCTAGAATTCTTCTAGTAATCGATGTCAAATTCAATGGCCCATAATTGTAGACTATTCTGTTTCCTTTTTTGAAAATCTAGACATTTGCCCTCACCCAGTCCTGCTACGCCTTTCTTGTTTTCCATAGTCTTTTAAAAATCATTGGGGCAGCTAGGTGGTGCAGTGGATAGAGCACTGGCCCTGGAGTTAGGAGGACCTGAGTTCAAATGTGGCCTCAGACACATAACACTCACTAGCTGTATGACTCTGGGCAAGCCACTTTACCCCAATTGCCTTACCAAAAAACAAAACAAAGGAAAAGAAAATGAGATTTTAGTTGGGACTTAAAGGAATCCAGGGAAATCAAAAGAAAAGAAAAAAGAAAGATCGTTGACAGTTGCTTAAGAATTACATCTGCCCATTCTTTCAATGCCCTAGGACAGAGTTCAGTTGAATCAGGTAACCTGGGCTCATCAACATCGCTGGGTGCTCTCTCACAATTTTACTATTTTATATTGGGTGTCAACCCCCATTACCAATTTAGCTCTGTCCTTTCAATCCAAAGGTTATTTTCCTTGTCAGAAAAAACAGAAGCAAATGGAGTTGATCAGCTCTGCCTTTTCTTTGAGCAGTCCTATTGCTTTCTGATTCCTCTCTTTTTCTCAATATAACTATGTTATCTTTAGTTTTCCTTACCTGTACCAGCTCATTCTGTGCTTTAGCACTCTTAACATTGTCATTACAGGGTCATACCATGCTTTTATATTCATTCTTCTTCACGTGCCTTTGCTTCTATATATGTTACCCACACAGGCAGCCAGTAAAGGAATGGCATATATGTTTGTGATGCAGATGATAGAGAAACATTGTTTTAGCAAGCCTAAAAAGTGCATCTCCACTATGGTAAACAAATATTATCTCCTACTTCAGTATGTGAGCACAGGAACACTGGAAATCACTAACCTGAGGGTCATTTCACCCGCCTGTAGCTTTGACATGTAATTCACATGTTTCAAATCTCATCTGTTTTTGAACTAAATATGTTCCTCATCCTATGAAAGGCATATGTTTGGTGTTACTAGAAACCTGAGCATTAAAAATATGTTAGGCGTTATTAGAAATCTGAGCATCTGGTATCCAAGTACATATTGCCCTAGGTTTGATTTGGTGAATTGGCTTTTTTTTTTTTTGATAAGTATTGAAATTCTAGTCTGGGATTCAAAAAAGAACTTGACTAAAATCTGGAAAATGGCCTCTAATGGCAGGTTACATACCTCTCCCCTTCTTCTCTTCTCCCCCTCCACTTCACCCTATCCCAGTAAAATCTTGACTTTAACCTAAGGATACTTTGAAATGGAGAAGGCAAAGTATTTTTGGTAATGCAGGCATCAGTCTATCCAGAATGCTTTCTTAACCCAAATCAGATGTGACAGCAAAGTTTTTAGAGCTTAATATTCCCTTCTGTGGCTTTGAAAAAATAAACAAAAACAAATTTCACCAGAATCTTCACAGGTAATATATTAGCTTTATACACAAATGGAATAATAAGCTATTTTAATAAGGCGTATCCTACATAATTATTGTCCTACTCAACTCTTGTAATAATTGTATTAGTATATTATAATTATAATTATTCCTCTCTTTCCCTCTCTTCACCCTTCTAAAGTAAAAAATCCTTTTATAATACTGCTTTGCTAATCATTCATTTATAGCATTGTTCCTATGGAAAGCTGGTCCCACTTCTGCACATTTACAGAATGCCTCTATTGTTGTACAAGGGAAAAGTCAGGGAGCTCCTAGAGGAACCCATTTGGATCCCTTTGGACCTGAGCTACATATTTCTGAACAAATTTAGACTGGAACTAGTCTCCCGAGCCTCCGTTCCAACAATCAGCTGCAGAACTGAATTCCATTCACAAATAGAACTCTTAACTAAAGACATAATTTGGTCATAAGCCATCAGGGAATAAAAAAGGTACTACGTAGCATCGTTGATTTTTATAATTGTTAATTTTCCTAGCACTATCCCTTATTTTGGAAAGACTTTCACTCTTTTTCAGCAGTAGTCAAATCTGTTCATTTATAAGTTTACAAAACAGAGAAAAAAACTGTAATTGTCTGGAATCTAGAAATCTGCTTTATCCTAGAACTTGGCGAATACAAGTTAGAATTTAAAATATACCCTTAACAATAATAGTAAAAACATGTTGTTTATAGTGTCTTTTCTCCTGTGTGGTATAAGTATTTCTCATTTTGTGTATGTATTTATTGAGGTATCTATATCTCTAGGTATGATAAGTATCTTCTATCTATTCTGTTTTTATCTATCTACCTGTCTGTCTATCTCTCTCTCCCACTTGTCTTCATATCCTTTTGGTAGATTTCATATACTTTGATAGATCTGTGCTCTCAATGATGTAAGCATTCTCTCTAAGGTATAGTTTATATACATAGTTTCATAACCCTCTGCAAATACTCCATAATGGTTCTACCATTGTGCTGAGAGGGAATGGGGCAGAAGGGCTTTCCTCTTACTTTTCTGTGCTTACCAATGGAGCATAGAGGCTATTAATCTTACTAAATGACTGGCCACCTTCTTCTTTAGTCATATTCTTTAATAATATGATTTATACTACTTTTGGAATATAATTCTTTTTTTTCATTCTCTAAAGGAGCTTATACTCTTGTATGTGAAACAAAATTTGTTCATGTAAAACAATTAGAGAGCAAAACAAAAGTACTCAATTGACTGTAATTAAATAAAATAAACAAACAAACTACTAGGACAGGATCCCTGACTACTGATCTCTCTCTCTAGTCTAAGGTCTCTGACCACTTTTTTTTTAATTTATTGATTTATTTTTAGTTTTCAGCAATCACTTCCTTAAGTTTTTGAGTTTTAAATTTTCTCCTCCTCCCTGTCTGCCTCCCTCCCCAAGATGGTGTGCAATCTGATAAAGGTTCTACATATATATTCCTATTAAACATATTTGCACATCAGTCATGTTATAAAGAAGAATTAAAACCAATAGGAGGAACCACAAGGAAGAAGAAGCAAAACAAAACAGAAGAAAAAAAAGCAAATAGTATGCTTCAATCTGCATTCAAACTCCATAGTTCTTTCTCTGGATGTGGATAGGATTTTCCATCTTGAGACTTTTGGAGATGTCTTAGATCCTTGCATTGCTGGGAAGAGCTAAGTCTATCAAAGTTAATCATGACACAACATGGTTGTTACTATATACAACGTTCTCCTGGTTCGGCTCATTTCACTCAGCATCAGTTCATACAAGTCTTTCCAGGTTTCTCTGAAGTCAGCCTGTTCATCATTTCTTATAGCACAATAGTATTCCATTACATTCAAATACCACAACTTGTCCAGCTATTCCCCAGCTGATGGACATCCCCTCCATTTCCAATTCTTTGCTGCCACAGAAAAAGCTGCTATAAATATTTTTGTACACATGGGTCCTTTTCCCATTTGTATGATCTCTTTAGGATACAGTTCTACAAGTGCTATTGTTGGGTCAAAGGGTATGCACATTTTTATAGCCCTTTGGGCATAGTTCCAAATTGTTCTCCAAAATGGTTGGATCATTTCACAACTCCACCAACAGTGCATTAATGTTCCAATTTTCCCACATTTTCTCCAACATTTATCATTTTCCTATTTTGTCATGTTAGCCAATATGATAGGTGTGATGTGGCACCTCAGAGTTGTTTTGATTTGCATTTCTCTAATCAATAGTGATTTAGAGCATTTTTTCATATGAATATAGATAGGTAATATAATTCTTTACTGGAGATATGCTACAGCCTATTTGTATTCACGATGTATCCCTCTTCTCTTTTTGGTGATTCAAAATTTTGATTCTTTAGAGATGGTGGTATTCTATGCGTAGACAGGCAATATCATTGGAAGAATACAGTAAGGATTTGTGATGCTGTTGGTATGGGAACTCCCTCATAGCTTGTAGTCCTTCTTTAACTTATAATCTTAGGGAGGTGCCCAAGGCACAAAGTAAAGTGACTTGCTCATGATCATAAAGCTAGTAATTGTCAGAGGCAAGAATTCCTGACTGGAGATCCAGCACTGTATCTAATGATATAGTGGTCGAAGACATGATGGTCAGCTAATTTATCAGCTAGTGGCCAGCCAAGTGGTCATAAGCCTCTTCATATATAGCTAGGCTAGTCCTTCAAAAGCAGACACAGTCCCCTGTCAGGACAGTGTTTGAAGCCTTACTGGTATGAAGCTTGTATTCTACTGTCATAGTCTTTGAAAACTCAGTGACAGCTCAGTAGAATGATGAGAATAGAATCTGAGAAGTACTTCAGTTTTTGAAGAATTTCCTTCAATTATGAATGTAAATATTTTAAAAATCACAGTAGCATCAAAAACTCCTGTAACTCTGTCACTAATGCCAATCATAGCTATTTTCAAATCATGTTATAGTTGTTGATATCTTGAAATACAACTTATACTCATCACTACTGCTAAAAATTATTTCGGTTATTAGACCCACCCCTAGATAACACATGATTGAAGTCCTCCTATTTACAGATGATATTTCAATATAATTGGTTTTCTTTGCAATCCTATGTATTTTATTTTACGTGTCTAATACCATTATTCTTAGAAGGGGTCCATAGGTTTCATCAGATTGCCAAAGAGGTCCATAATTTAAAAAAAAAAAAAGGTTAAGAACTCCTGGCCTAGGCAATCTCTGGAACTCCAGTTCTTTAAGGAGAACTCAAGTTCTAAAACTTTCAATGAGATCTGTAAGGCAGAAAGTAGAGGAAAGGGAGAGAAGAGGGTCAAGGGTAAAACTTCTGCAAATGCTATCACCTAGGGTTAGGGAAGAAGTAGATGAGCCAGTAGAGGAATCAGAAGAAGAATTTGGAAATATAATAGGAGAAAAATCTTAGAAGTCAGGGGAGAAGTGAGTATCCAAAAAAAAGGTTGGTCAAGAGAGTCTAAAGTTGCAGGAAAGCCAAAGAAAATGAAGACCTGGAAAAGGTCTTTGGATTTGACAATAGGAGGTGATCCTTGTGAGAGGAGTTTATTTAATAAAGTTGTGTAGAAGGAAACATTTGGGGAAGGATTGATGGAAGGATTTGAGGAAAGAATGATTGGTGAGGAACTGGATATGTGTACTGAGCATACTTTCTCAAGAATTTTCCAAAGAGAGGAAAACAAGGTAATAGTGGTCCAGTAGATAGAGCATTTGCCTTTGAGTCAGAGGACATGAGTTCAAATACCATCTCCGATGCTCACTTCTTGTCTGATCTCAGTTCCCTCATTTGTACATGGAGGGGTTGGCTCTGGGGTTCATACCAGCTTTCGCCTGATGAGTTTATGACACTAATTTAATGGAAAATGAGCTAAGAAAATGGTTTTTGCTTTGTTTTGTTTTTGCCCTGGGGGACCTGAGCGGATTTATAAAGAGATGGAAGAGTCAGTGGCGAAGGAAAATATACATGAGAGAAAGGAAATTGATTGCTGGAACCAGAGGGAAAGTCATCAAGGACAACAGTCCCAAGGATAAACTTTGGCAAAGAATAAGGGTCACCTTATTCCTTGAGAGAGGAGAGAATAAGTAAAACTACTGAGGAGTGTCACAGTGTGGAGGAACAGAGTCAAGGGATCTCATATCAGATGGCCTTATAATAATATAACATTTTAAGGTTTCAAAGTACTTTATGTACATTTTCTCAGCTGAGTATCACAGCAACCTTGTTAGGTAAGTTTTATTATACCCATTTTACAAATGATAAAACTGGGGTTTAGTGAAGTAAGTGACTCACCCATGATCACATGGTTGAGGTGAAATTCAAATCTAGAGTCTCCTAGTTCCAAACTCAGTGTTTCATCAGTTAAATGGAGTTGAAAGATGCATTGTCTAGAGAGAGGGGAAAAGAATTTGAAATAGGCAGCAACAGATCACCATAAACCTGTGTGGTTTGGGGTCAAAGACTCATTTGAGTGGAGGGCCTAGCACACATAGATGCTTAACAAATTTTGTTTACTGGATTTAGAGCAGGAAGGGACCTTAGAAGCCATCTAGCCCAACCTTATTTTACAAAAAAGGAAACTGAGGTTAACTTGCCCAAAGTGAAACATGTAATATTGGAAGTGGGATTTAAAACCAAGGGTTATGACTCCAGAACCTTTCTCTGTTTAGAGCTCTTTCTTTAGTATCATATAGGAAGCCTTCCCCAATTTCTCTTAATTCTAGTGCCTTCCCTCTGTTAATTATTTCCTATTTGTCCTGTATATAATTTGTTTCATATAAATTTGTTTGCAAGATGTCTCTCCCATTAGATTGTAAGCTCCTTGAGGGCAAGTACTCTTTATCTTCTTTTTGTATACTAAGCACTTTTAGTACACTGCTGACACATAGTAGGTACTTAACAAATATTTGGTTGATTGTTTCCTCCTCTTTCCCTCCCTCTAAGCCAAACTATACCCCTCCCTATCCCACCCCACCTGCACCTCCATCCCCCAAAGGCTGCTTTGGTGAGGTTTAGGGTTAGGGAGAACATATACAAATTAAATCTTAAAAGTAAGGGATTTGGGGAGTTTTTGAGCTTTAAGAAACAATCTTGGATTCTTTCAGGTTAGAAGAATGGATGATGCCTTTCTTTTGAAGGAAAGCTAGTCTTTACAAAGGAATGAGCAGGTGAATGGGAGGAAGCAGATGAGCGGTGAGCACCATCTACTGGAAGAGAGCTCAACTGCAGAGAGGAGTGAAGCCCAGCGAAAGCGATGGGATTGGAAGTAGGGATTGAGGAGGACAGAACCACTTTCAAGAAGTCTGCCATCTGCTGGAAACTGAGGTAAGCTGCAGTGAATCAATGGAAGACTGCCTGATGGAAGTACTGGTGGAGACCTGTGATGCTGCTGAAAGAGCAACAGGAGGCATAAATAACTGGAAATACGCAAGAATTGCTGTGGACAGCAGCACTAATGAGGGAGAACAAATGCCAACAACCTCTTAGCCAGAGCCCAGAAAAGTACTGTAAACTACAAAGACTAGCTAGTCTTGGGGGGGATGACAAAGGAGGATAGCTCACTTAAAAGACTCAAATGTGACTCCTATTTGTTTCCGTGAACTTATAAATAAATGGTGCACAGTTTGAGCCTTGTGAGCCTGTACACTTGTAAGGGGAGCTGGTGGCTACTCATGGGGGAATGTCAAATTTTGAAATTCCCAGCTCTCTGGGTAAGACAAGAGGTCCCTTTGTGTCTAGGGGTGAGGGTGAGAAAATGTTGGCAAAAGGGTTACATTTAAATGACTTAAAAGTCACATAAAGCAAAATTCTCTTAGGCCCTTCATCCCTCTATGGTGAATCAATCTTATATCAATCTGTCTGGGTCCCCAGTGGAAGGTTAATATAGCTTCTGAAGTGCCTGATATTACTAAGAAGGAGTGATTTAGACATTGAAAAGAATGGTACCTAGTCATTCTGAGGATCACTTTTAAAAAATTTTACCCCTTGCATGATTAAACAAAGTAAGTGAATAGACATCATTAATTAATGAGTTAAATTTGTGTGGCACGTGGCAAGGGGAAGGGAGAAGGCATTAGCTAAGGGTACTCCTCGATACCCACCTAAAACTGTCTCCTCCTACTTTTAAGAGCAGTGGTAACTCATTTCTTCCCTTAGTCTGACAACATCACTTTAATAGTATTACTTCCTATTGAAAATGGTTGCTGGAGATACTGTTTAGAATTCTGCACACCCACTTTAGCTCAAGCCTATGTCATCTGAAAACATGGAGAAGCTTTTAAAATTATAGCTTTTATAGCTTCCTATTTTAAAATATGCTATTGTGTCTTATAATAATGCAATTATGGACCATAAATTCCATTTTTATTGGATGACTAATATAGCAATATGCCATAAGACTCAGCCAGCCCTTTACTTCCCTATCATATTTTTCCAGGTCTTAGAAATTTGGCCCAAATCATGATTCATCACCAATGTCCTTTTTGTGGCACTATGAAAAACTCCTTAGTCAACTCATTTGTTCCCCTGGAGACACCACATTTTCCTATATATTCCAAGGATAATTTAAAAATAGAAAATGTTCAATTTATTGATTTTTATGGGGAATCCAGCACAGGAATTAACCTAGGATTTGCCATGTCATGCAAAAAGAGTGTGTACCTTAAGTATATGTGCAATATGCACACATGCTAAGACCAACCAATTTACAAATGGGAAACCCATTAACAAATTGGCTTGTTTCCGCATATGAACTTTAACATGCATACCAAAGGGCTTGTCAGTTGGATAATATACTAAAATGGCTTCTCTGATGAAGAGAATTGGCTAGTTTCTCAAATTCTGGAGAACCTTTGACAAAGCAACTCTATTTCATCCCCCTAGCACATTTTGATCCATGTGACTTAAAATGCCAACATATGTTGAAAAAAATGCTTTGAGCTGGAAGTTGAAAGACCTGAGTTCTCTTCTAAGTTAATGTCATCATCTTCCTGATGTCATGGTCTTCTTTGAGAACAAAAGACAAACCACAACCTGTCAGTAGTCAGAGCTGCCCAAATGGGGACCCAGCTGGTCAGTTCCAGTTGGGCAACTCAGCTTGTCCTCTCCTTCCCCCTCCCTTCCCTCCTTCCATCCCCCTCCTTCTCCCTCTCTCTCTTTCTCCTCTCCTTTCCTCTCCTCTCCTCTCCCAAAATGAGGTATCATACCATTACCCGAGGGTGCTCTACCGGAAAAAAGGAAAATTTGGATGGCTACTTATCTTGGCATTTACTGGCTAGATTTCTTTCTCATATACCATGCCTTAAACCCAATTCACTCTGGGTCTCATTGATTGGACAATAGGTCCCTGCCCAAGCACCATTCAATGGTTACTTTTTGGGCCTTCCTGCCTCAGAGTGAGTGTAAATAGTAATTGTTTCTCTTTTGTCCAACAAGCCTGAGGGTCTTCCCCTCCCAGTTTGATTTTTTTTTTTTATTAAAGGGGCCATCTCTTGACTCACTTCAACAGGCCTATTCACAGAATGGGCATTGCCTCACTCAAAGTGAGAACTCAGAAAGACCTTAGCTTACAAAGGCCAAGGTCTCCCACTGCATCCCAGGCCATCTCCAGTCGCCCCGATTTATATCTGGCCACTGGACCCAGATGGCTCTGGAGGAGAAAGTGAGGCTGGTGACCTTGCACAGCTCTCCCTCACTCAATTCCAATTCAGTGAAGTCATGTCACCATCCCCCTGATGGCATGGTCCTCTTTGACAATGAAGGACAAATCACAACATCTAAGTTACATCATTGATTTGCTGTGTGAACATTAGCAAGTCACTTAACTATTTTGACTTTATCCCAGTATCAAATTGAGATAAAAATACTAGTAGTTAAAGTAAACTTCATGTCAGAGACTCCTTCTTTACATGAAGAGCCCAGGGACACATCACTTCAGCCTTGGTAGAATCTGGGAACTTCAATCTACTTCTTCCCTAATGAGGAACATAAGCTTTCCTTACAAGCTCTTAACATCAAAAGGCTTAAGAACATAATTTGTTGTGCTGGAAATATATTTGTAATAAAGAGAAGAGGCAAGGAATGGTAGATTAGTGGGTAGTGATAGGCAAAAAAACCCAAAAAACAGCCAACCCTATTAATAACACTTTTTAAAAATTTGCAGGAGAAAAAAGTACAAAAGAGAACATGAACCAATAGAATAATGTTTTTAAATGCATAAAATAAAATATGTAAGATTACCAAGAAAACCAGTTGCATTGAAATATATTTATCAAAGTTAACAACAAAAACAAAAACAAGTTTAAGAAAACAGATTGGGAGCTGGTTCAGTCAGTCCAGATATAATGATTGATCACCCATGTTTTCAGGACTGAACTTTCCAGCTGTCTCAGGTAAAATATCTTGGGTGAGCCCATGAGCACTGTTTGGAATATTTACCCTGTTGCTCCTTTCACCAGCATTCACTGCCACTAAGGTTATTCTGCAGCATTGTAGAAAAAGAAATCAAGCCTACTCACGTGCCTAGTAAAAACATCTTTTGTCATTTCCGCATTGTAAATATTAAGGTGGTAATCGGCCAGGACACAGAGAGTTGATAGGGTGGCAGTGTGGTAACAGTGAAGTTCACTTTGGAGTTAGGAAGATTTCTGACTCTTTTGATTCTTGCCTCAGAATCTACCTGATTTTGTGATCCTGGGCAAGTTACTTAACTTCTCTGGATGTCAGATAGCTCATCTTTAGAATGAGGGATGGATTCAGTGAAGTCTACGGTTGATTGTAGTAACTAAATCTATGACCCAGTGATTCTGAGAACAACAGGGAAATGATTTATCATTTCAGGAGGGAGGTGACTTCAACAACAGCAGTCTTCCCTTCTGTCATGGGGACATATGGGGACACAGGGAAGAAGGTTGCTATAGTTACCAGTCATCCTCCATTTGAATGTGCAATCCATAAATACTCAGTGCCCTCTTCCCAAAACCTATTGCAACCTCTCTACGCACAAACTCTAAGCAATCCCCATTTTAACCCTGTGCTCAGGCAGCATCCCACTCTTTGCATTGGCAACAGAAAAATGGGCTTTTCCACTGTCTTAGTAGTTTTCACAACAGGAACACAAAAGGAAATTGCAAAAGTTTTCATAAAAGTTAAAATTTGCTTTTTTGGAAAGGCCAACGGGCTGGTGAATCCACAGCTGTTCTTTTGAGGAAGGAAAAAGTTTTCACAAGATGACTCCTCTGGAGTCCTAAGAAATCAGAACTGCCAACATCCTGGATTCTCTGCCAAGACAAGTGACATTACAGCTGCCCCAAACTCTCCTTGGGTCTAGGAAAGCGGTGATGTCATCTGTTCTGCCAGGAGAAACAGGCCGTTCGTTGGCAGCCCTGGTTTTTCAGGATCTTGGGGAGGTGCTAATTGTCTCAGATTTTGTTAAAATACCAAGCTAAGGCTTCCATTTTTAAACAAGAGCCATATGCTTTCTTCCTGCCTTAGAATCTTCATACAGGATATGGGGGCTTAATAAAAACACCTTAATAAGGCACTCTTAAACAGTTCAAAAGGGAGAAAATATTGCCAAAGTGGCTTTTAGCTATTAAAAAAAATGTTCAAATAAATTCAAGGCTGCATCTGAAAATGCCCAACTTTAAATCAAATAAGAATCAAGTACTTTGACTTCTTCTGATAAAAGGAACCATGTAAGCATAAAGCTCTTAGAGAGCTTTTACGAATGTCAAATAACTTAATTTTGAGTCTTAAGAAAGGACTTACAATACAAATGGTCTTTTGTGTAGCAGGATTGCACTTGGAGACATTGAACCAGATGTGGCCCCAGAAGGAGAAAACCTGTCCTGTATATAATGTTTGCTCCCTAAAATTTTCATGGTATAGTCAGACAGGGACGAGAAACCTGCGGCCTTGATGCCACACGTGGTTTTCTAGGTCCTTGAGTGTGGTCTTTTGACTGAATCCAAGTTTTATGGAACAAATCCTTTTATTAAGGGTATTTGTTCAGTGAAGTTTGGATTCAAAGGGCCACACCTGAGGACCTAGAGGGCCACACGTGGCCTTGAGGCTCAGGGTTTTGCCACCCCTGTTAAGAGCAGTAGCTTTGGAGTCAGAGGAGTGGGTTCAGCTCCTACATTTGATCATTACTAACTCCTGGGCAAGTCACTTAAACTCCCTATGCCTCAGTTCCCTCATTTGTAATAGAAGTGGTTTGGACTAAACCACTGGCCGCTGAGGGCCTTTCCGGTTTTATATTATGCTCCTTTGATCTTAAGGAGGTAGCCTATGCAACACAGAGAGAAGCAAAAGAAAACTCAACTAAATTAGTCCCCCGAGACGGTCTGAATAAGTCACTTTGGTATTTCATTGACCAAACCAATTGGAAAATAACCAGCATCGTATTGTGCAGCCCCAGAAAAGAGAGTGACTTTGATGTGCTGAGTCTTTTCATGATTCGCCTGTGACCATCCCTGTTCCATTCCCTTTACATGCCTGAGCCTCTTGTCCACATCTTTTGAACCTTCATTCAGAATGAAATAATCACCTTCATTCCAAAAATACTCATTCAATTCCAAGAGAAAAGTCTAATGTTAGCTCATTCATAGAGTTGTAACTAGGATAGGATGGTGGGAGCTTTGCCCCAAGGCTTTGAATTTAGAGGATGCTGACAGCATTCACAACCCTTCAGCAGTTGAAGAAACAACAGGGCTCAGCACCTAGTTAGCAAGAATAATTAGTGAAAACAGGAACTACCAGATGGTGGAGTGAGGTGAGCTCCTCTCCTATCCTGCTGTAATCCCCTCCCACCCTAGTCTTCCCTGAACACACCCTATGTCCCAAACCTTCAAGCTCTACTTCAGAGAACACAACTGATGGGCTGGCTGTGTTTGAAAACAAAACATACGCTTGCCAAAAAGACTGTTTTATGGAGAACTCACACAGCGCAAGAGCTCATATGGTGGTTAGAAGAAGCGATACAAGGACACTCTCAAGATCTCTCTTAAGAACATTGGGATTGATTGTGTGGCATGGGAGACACTGGCACAGGACTGCTCAGCATGGCATGCACATATCAGAGAAGGTGCTACACTCTGTGAGCAAAGCAGAATTGAAGTAGCTCAAAAGAAATGCAAGATGCACAAATTTAGAGAATCCACTACAAATGTTCACATGGACTATTTGTGCCCAATCTGTGGTAGAACATTCCAAGCTCATATTGGTCTGATCAACCTCAGTTGGACACACTGAATCTTGACTCCAGCATAGTGATATCACTTTGGTCCCCTTCAAGAAGAAAGGACAACAACAACACCTCCCACCCTATAGCAACCTCCCATACTGGCCTTAGGCCACTCCCCTTCCTGCCGCCTCCAACTTATGTCATGCTTAACCTTGCTTACCCTTTACCTGGAGCTGTTAACCGTAGGTTTATACATAGCTTTCAGAGGGTCCATGAACTTTGATAGGGGGAAAATGTAGCTTTATTTTGACTAATCTCTAGCTGAACTTTAGAATTTCTTTAATTCTTTAAAAATATTATTTTGAGAAAGAATCCATAGGTTTCACTAGAATTTCAAAGAGATCTATGGAACACACACACACAAAATTAAGAACCCCTGTCCAAGATACTTTGGAACATGCTGCACGTGGAAAAACTCATAGTCCAGAGCTCTTCTCATTCCATTAACAAATCTCTTTTACACACATGTACCATTTTATGGAGATAGTAACTTTTAATTGGCTCATACAGATATACTAGTAGCAAACTGTGTTTTGTTAATAATAATTATCTTCTAGGGCAGTTTTGACTGAAAGAAATGGAGAAACAGATCCTTTTAGTACTTCCTCCCCTTTTTTTTCAGGAAGTAAGGACACATGGTGTAACACCTGTTCTTACATGACTATTCGATATATGTTGAACAGCTTTCGCATATTTTTTCCATTGCCAATAAAGTTATTGAAATTGAAGTATGCCATCTGGTGGGTTGTCTGTATCAGAAGACAGGTGACAGGTAGTGATGGATTCAAGCTGTTTCCACAGGAAAACTGTTTCAGTCTTTCTCATTTGCCTAAGATTATTCCATTTCTTAAACCTTCTATTTTTAGACCCATGTGTTCTTAGCGTATAGGAAATGATAATCCAGTGGTGCAACCACTTATTTGATTAAAGGGCCAGGTTATTTCAGAGGAAAGATCCCATCATATCATTCTCCGTTTGGCTCAGAATTCACCCCATTCCCCCTAAAAGTATATAAGAAACATATCTATGAATTGAAATGGATGAAAATATTGTTCTTTTTATAGCTGCTACATAATTCCAAGATATTTAAAATTTGTGACTTGGAATATCAGAAGAGTTTCACTCTTGTTGTATAAGTCTGAGACAGGTCAGGAATAATGGCTTTACATTGTATGTTTTTCAGTTGTTTCAATTGTGTCCCACTCTTCGTGACCCCATTTGGGGTTTTCTTGGCAAAGATACTGGAGTGGTTTGCCATTTCCTTTTTCAGTTCATTTTACAGATGAGGAACTGAAACAAACAGGTATAAGTGACTTGCCCAAGGTCAAGATATGCCCAAGAGACCAGATATGAACTCAGGAAGATGATTCTTCCTGACTCCAGGCCTGGCACTCTATCTACTGCACTACCTTGCTACCTCTTTTACATTGTATAGTACTTAATAACACAAATATTTTCCCCACATAGTAAAATCAAGTCAACAAGTTATTTATTAAGTGATTAGTACTATATAAGGAAGTTTCTCCCTTCTAAACTTTTTTTTTGCTTTTTTCTCTGTATTTTTGGTGGATTTTTAGTCTTTTTTTTTCTACATCTATCACTTCCCACTATCCCCTGAACTGCCCCACCCCCAAGTCTTCTATTATAACAAACAATTATACTCAAGCAAAAAAATCAACATGTTGACCACAGCTTTAAAAAATGCCGCATTGAACATCTCTAGTCTATCATATCTCAACCAAGACAATCTTTTCTAGGATATATACATATATATAATATATATATGCACACATACATACATGTACATATACATTATACACACATACATATGCAGAAAGAAAGAGAGCCACCAGGAACACTGAGAGGATAAGCCAATTTCCTATGGTCTCACAGCTATTATGCGTTGAAGGCTGGGCTTGAACCCAGGTTTTCTTGACTCAGAGGACCTGGGTTCAAATTCCAGATCACCTACTTCTGAGCTTAGACATATCATTTAACATCTCTGGGCCTGTTTCCTCATCTGTAAAATAAGGGAATTGAACTAAATGGCCTCTAAGGTCCTTTGTGTTTCCAGATTTATGATTCTTCTCCCTCCCTCCCACTACCCCACACTGCTTTTCATAAATATAAATGGTGAATCTATCAGTCTTATTTTCCTTTTCACATCTTTCTATGCTATATAGAATGTGCAGTCTACCTGAGGCAACACTCTGCCACTTCCCTTCCAGATTTTTCTTCTAACTTCAGGCCAAAGCGACATTCAACAAAGAGAATTGCATTCCTAAAACACAGAGCCTCTGTGAGCGTCAGGAATGTGCTTTCTTGTGTCCAATGAAAAACAACAGAAAATAGCTGCTCGAGGTTTGGGAGAGGAGAGGAGAAGCAATAAAGAGGCATGGGGTGGATCTTGTACCATCATCAGAATCAGAAGCTTCTCCTATGGAATTTAATCTACAATAAGCATTTATTTTATAACAAAGAAAAAACATACTGTATGCATTTGTCCTGATACTTGAGAAAATTTCATTACTTCTACCCCTAAAACTGGGGAAAGGATAACATATTCATTAAAAACAAAAATAAAGATGTCTTTTATGATAACTCTCAAAACTAGGACTGGTGGGGTTAGGTTACAGGGAAACAGATTTTAGCTTAGAACAAGAAAGAACTCATAGGGGTAGGGACTGGAAATGTGACTTCTCTAAGTATGAGGAAACTCCTGACATCAATGCAAAGCAGTACTTTTTCTTAAACTTATCGTCTTGTTGTCTTAGGGCACTGAAAAGTTAAGTGATTGGTCAAGGTCATCCAGCCAGTGTTTGTAAGAGGCAGGTTTGAACTCATGTCTTCCAGGCTCCATGGCCAACTCTCTATCCATTAAGTCATGTTGCTTCAACAACAATTAGAGCTAACTGAAAAATTAACAAGTTAAGGCCCTGAGCAGAGGTTGGGTGAGCACTTTTTGGAGTTATATGTTGTAGAGAGGTGATTCATGTTTCAGGTGGGTATTTTACCAGATAACCAAAGAAGACACCTCTATTTAATCTCTTCCATGTATTCTCTCCTCTCTTCCTGCTGCCACCATCCTAGTACAGGCCCACATTACCAGCCTTAGATTATTACCTCTCCCAGAGTCATGGCTGCCTAATAAATGTTTGTTGACTGAATGGAGAGATGGTTTTGGAGATTCCTTCTAACTTTGAGATTGCGTGATTCTATGTACTCAAATGCTGACTGATTAAGGTCAGTATGTGTCTATTGCTTCCCTTACCAATCCTTACTCTTTCTGGCACTACCTCCCTGGGTGGTGAAAGATTACTACAGGACCCAGAGATATGCTATATAATTCCTCACCACATTTATAACTCACTTACCTTTTGGTTTTAGTAAACCCAATATTCTACCCCAAGAAAGGGGAAGTGGATTCTTTATTATATAATTTTTTGCAGAAGGATATTAGAAGTTTCTATAAAGATGTGTCAATAATGAAATACATTTAAGCATGTCTTCAGGAACAAAAACAAACGTGTTTGTAATTTTATCCTGCAGAAACTATGAGTACTACATATTCAGACAAGGAAATGAGGCTGTTTTATAATGCATATGATATAGGTAAATAATCAGTATGAAAAATTAAGTGTTATTCATTGATAGAAATATAGCCTGTGAACTTTATTAAAATAAAGTAAGCTATCTGTTCCCAATATTTATAGCTTCATTCCTTATAATTGTGAAAAACAGAAGGCAACCTAAATGTGCAGTAATTGGAGAAGGACTGAATGTGGGTACGCCAATGAAATGGAATGTATTTCTCATAGACTCACAGATCAGAGCTAGAAAGGGCCTAAGTCATTTAGTCCATCCCTGTTATTTTACAGATGAGGAAACTGAGACTAAGAGAAATGACTTATCCAAGTTTACACAAGTAATGGCAGTGACAGAAGAAGAATTTGAAGCCAGATCCTTTAGCTGCGAATCTACTGCTCTTTCCTCTGCATGAATATGACAAACAAATGAAGTTTTCAAAGTTTTCAATGATAAGGGAAGAAAGCAGAAGCAGAATGGTATTCATATTATTTACAGCTCTAGAAAAGGAAAATGTATGAAAGAATAAAGGAGAAAATGGACAATGATGGAAGGGACACTAAAAGAAAGAGCAGCTGAGAAGTTATCATCGATATCTATATGCCAGTGATTATTTTTAAGGTTTAAATAAACTATGTAACCTTAGGCAAGTCATTTAACCTTGTGTGCCTCAAGCAACTCATAGCATCATCAGCTTAGCATTGGAAGGGCCTTTGGATCCCATCTAGTCCAACCCCTCATTTTACAAATGAAATAATTGAGATTCAGAAAAGTTGTGACTTGGTGAAGGTCATATAGCTATTAAGGGTGAAAGGTAGAATTTGAACCCAGGTCTTCCTGAACACAAGTCTATCACTCTATCCTCTATGTCATAGTAAATCATAGATAAGTTACAGTCCATCTCAGTATAGGACATTCCCATAGTTGGAGTTCCTCCAACTGATTTGTATATACCTGGAAACATTTGAATAGGTAGAGTGACCTGCATGTAGTGAGGCTCCTTCTGTAATAAGAGGCCCACCATTGGTGAGGTCTGTCTTTGAGATGGCTTGATGGGAAGCAGAATAGACATCTCTAGTCTCTTCTTTTTCCACTCCTCTCCAAGGAAGACTTTCATCCCTGCCAGGAGGGGAAGCAGAAGGTTGGGGCCAGAGTCTGCTCTGCTCTCCTTAGAGAGACGAGGCACCGGGGAAGAAGTACCAGGGGAGATGGTTGGGTTCAAGCTAACTCCTGATTACTTTTTCATTATTATTGGAGGGAGGGAGGACCCCAAACTCTGAATCCAAAGCAGACATCACCCCTCTCCCACCAAATATCAGTTCCAACAATGAACACACATAGTAAATAGCAAAAAAATCTGTTTATGCAAATCATAGCAAAAAACAGAAATCAGAGAAGGCATACAGAGGAGAATACACACACACACACACACACACACTTCACAATACAGAGTGAAAGACCTTTCCCATTGGGAGCAGAGTAAGTCAGCTCAACCAAGAGAGAATCCTGGATCTCACACAAAGGGAAATGCCCCACAATCTCTAGTGTAGTAAACTAGAGATAGAAACATGATAAAGACTGACAGCTATCCTCATGTCTTCTCAGTCTTTGCCTTCAGCAACCTGATGTGGGGTTGGTCTCTTCTATTTTGTCTCTTGATGACAAAGGCCAGAAGTGCCTGAAACAACTGGATGCTTCCCAAGAAGCACCTTCCCAAGAAGACTGGCCAAGAAGTGAAGCTCTCCTGCCTCGCCAACTCTGCCCTGTCCCTAATGCAGGGCAAGGAATTCATCACCATAATCCCACAAATTAGGTGCTTGGGACAGGGGGTTATGCTTGTAAATATGCATTTAATTGGTTTTATTGTAGTTTAAAGTTTATCAAAAAAATTTCAGATAATTTTTTTAAAAATCAAAGTTTCCCATAGTTGTTGATTATGTTTCCTATAAGTCTCCTGGTCTCCTGGTTAAGAAAAGTCTCCATCTTCCTTGATGTTAGTCAGTGGTATAGAAATGAAATCCTAAAGTCCTGATAACAAAGATTGTTCCTTCTTTTCAAGTTGTATGAGAAAGAAAGGAAGGAAGGAAGGGAGAGAGATAGAGAAAGAGAGAGATAGAGAAGGAAGGAAAAAAGAAAGAAAGAAGTAAGGGAAAAGAAGGAAGAGGTGAAAAAAGGAAAGAAAGAAAGAAAGAAGATAAAGGATTAGCAGTTTTGAGACCTCACTCCTGGTTCTGATTCTCCCACTATGTAATCTTGAACTTAACCTCTGATTGACTCCGTTTCCTCAGTCATCAAAGAGAAATTATACTATTTCTCCATTTAGATCATAGTGCTATTGTAAGGATGAAATGAGACAAGATATTTGAAAGAGCAACTTTTGTTGTTGCTGGGTCATTTCAGTAAACTGACTGTTGGCTGTGACCCCGTTTGGGGTTTTCTTGCCAAAGATACTGGAGTAGTTTGCCATCTCCTTCTTTAGGTCACTTTATAGATGAGGAAACTGAGGCAAAGAGTTGAGTGACTTATTCATGGTCACACAGCTAGTAAATGTTTGAGGCCAGTTTAAATTCAGGTCTTCTTGACTCCTGGGCCAGTGCTCTATCCACTGCCATCTAGCTGCCTGAAAGAGTATCTAGAAAATTTAAAGCAAAACAAAACAAAAATGTAAGGAGAAGTAAGGTTAGCCTAGCAATGACATATCCTCTTTGGAGATTGTTTATTCTTTCTTCTACTGCTTCTTTGGGCATCACTCTGACAGAATATATAAGATAATGGACTTTGAATCACAAAGTTTTGGGTTTAAATCTTTCCCCTGACAATACCTGAGGGACCCTGGCTAAGTAATTTCATTTCTCTGTAGCTCTGTTTCCTCATCTGTAAAATGAGGGGATTGGACTATGGCCTTGAGGCCACATGTGGCCCTCTAGGTCCTCAAGTTTGGCCCTTTGACTGAATCTCACCTAGGGCCTCAAGGCCAAAGGTTCCCCACTCCTAGACCAGATGGCTCTTAGGACCCTTCCAGCTCTAAATCTGTGATCCTATGACTCAGTGAAATGTTTTGTAAATTTTTGTCAGAGTAGCTTTATGAAAACACATTTACAATAGTATAGCTCAAACAACCCAGGCCTTTTCTTTAGGACCTAATTTACATTGAAGTCACAAATATTTAATTAGCTTGTTTACTTTGCCTTTTGACCATTAGTCTAGATTACTGACCTCCAAACATTTAAAATTGCGTATTTCAATCAGTAAACATTTCTGAGCACATACTCCCAATATATGTCTATGAATACATATATATGCATACATATATAAGCACATATGCTACTGTATTAATAATAAAGTATACTATAAAACATAAAAAGAGTCATTTTAAAAGAGTTAGATGAAGAGCAAAGAATATTTGATTCTGGAGGCTCCCAGGGCCACTGGAGTTTGTAGAGAAAGTGATGCGATCAGACATTCAATTTAGGAAGACCACCTTAGAGGCAATATGGAGTATGCGATGGAATAGGGTAAGAGTTCAGATTCAGAAATCAAATAGAAGGCTATTACAATAGTATGAGAGAGCTTCTTCCTATTAGGGACTATGTTTTGCTTTGTATCCCCAGCAGTTAGCACAGTGCCTGGCACATAGTAGATACTTAATAAGTGTTTATTGACTGACTGATTAAAGAAAAGTGGTGATTATATAAGTAGAGAAAGGGGATAGATGCAAGAGATATTGGAGAAGTAGAATGGAGGAGACTGGGCAACTGAATGAAGGTATGGGGTGAGGCAGAGCCAGAAGTCAAGGATGATACCAAGTTTACAAACCTGGGACACTAGAAGTTTGGCAGTTGTCTTGATAGAGATAGGGAAGTTTGGAAGTGAGTAGATTTTGAGGGAAAGATAATGTAATGAGATCTATGACACAGATTGCTGCCCAACCATGCCTTACAAATCACTCTGCCCACCTAAAACAAAAAGAGGTGAGTAAGGGTTCCTATTCACCAGATACCAGACACTGTCCTGAAGTTCAAGGCCCCCAGGGTGGTGCCTGCAGCATTGAGGTGAACTTGAGATAGGGTATAGATATACTGGGGGGAGGAAGAATTTTGCCTATGTGGCTGATGGTGTGGGTCATAATTAGTTTATGACCATTCTGAGAGGCCAACACCCCAGAGCAAAGAGTTTCAGATCTTGAAT
The DNA here is from genome assembly GCF_900497805.2 of Vombatus ursinus. Classification (NCBI taxonomy): domain Eukaryota; kingdom Metazoa; phylum Chordata; class Mammalia; order Diprotodontia; family Vombatidae; genus Vombatus; species Vombatus ursinus. The sequence continues at coordinate 45,595,066 of NW_020954559.1, read as the reverse complement.
AGCCACAGCAGGCTAACTACAGGATGGGGAAAACTAGGGGAGTCTGGGTAACAATAGTTGAAAAGGGAATGGGATTGTGCTGGACACAAGTCCCACAACTGGTGATCCTAAAAAAATTAGGATATTATCCATCTTCTCACTCTCCTATTAGTTGCTTGTTGGGATCATAGGTTCCAAAAATGGGTGATACCACCCTTTGGAGGGCACTGGAATGATCCAGGGGGGTAGTAGTAGCCTCAGGTGTAATTGAGGGGCATTGAATAAAAATAAGGGGGCAGTAGAAACATAAGGAAAGAAGAGAAGAGAAGAAAATTTTGAAAAACCGTTTGTACATGTTTCATCTGTTGTGTTACAGAGTTAAAGTTGTAGTGATTACGTTATTCCCCCCCCCAAAAGAAACAACACACAAAATGCAAGTTATAACCCAATCAGTGGTCAAGTCCACTGACAGGTCTTAACAAGCAAGAGTTGGCAGGCAAGTGTATTGGGCATTGTTGGGAAGATCGGACTGCATCAGCAGGAATGTATGTGTATAATGACTTCTTTGCAATATGATGCTATGCAGTTACATGATGCAATATTGTGTCATCAAAATTTCAATGCAGGAAAACCCCCACAAATTTATAATAAATTATTAAATTTAAGATACATCATTTAAAAAATATGTATTTTATATTTTTTTTCAAATGATGCAAATTTCAAGAAAAAAATTAAATGGTTAAAGAAAGATTTCCAAGGGGGTACTGAGTAATGTTTTTTTAAAGGGCAGTAGGCCAAATAAGTTTGGGAACCTCTACTTGGGATCATGATATGATTAACTAGAGATATGGAATCCCAACTTTGGAAACAACTAGGATATAGTTTGGAAACTGTGGTAAGCATCTCATAATGGGTCGGGTCCCAACCTTACATTTTCTTCCCTCCCTCATCTTCTAGTTCACACAGTAGCATCCATCCATTAACATTTAAATCCAGGTAAAGATCAGGTAATTGTTCTCTTCAATTAGATCAATAAAAGAACATGTCTTCTGTTACCATTCATTTTCTTTGGTACTGCAACTTTTGGGAATTTTGTTGTCATGATAAATTCTATTTCAACCTCTTTTTTTTTAAACTCTGTACATCTTTATGTGTTAAGGGTGTTTGTTTTAAACAATAAGTTGTTGGGTTCTACTTTCTTACCCTTTCTGCCACCTTCCTCCTTTTTATAGGTTAGTCTATTCCATTCACATCCACAATTGTAATTTTTTTTCTCCTCATCAAATCTTGCTAAAATAGGCAGATGGGTGACACAGTAGATATAGTGCTGCTCTTGCAGCTAGGAAGAACTGAGTTCAAATCCTTCCCTTCATCAGACACTCATTTAGCTGTGCGTATGACCCTGAGCAAACCATTTAACCTCCTCAGTCTGTGATTCCTCATCTATAAAAATGGGGATAACAGCACCCACTTCACAGACTTGTGAGGACAGCATATGTAAAGTGTTTTGCCAACTCTAATGCTAGCTATTTTTAAAGGCAGCTAGGTGGCCTACAGGGTAAGAATGCTAGACTCAGAGTCAAAAAGACCTGAGTTCAAATTCTTCCTTAAACACTTACACTTAGTAACTGTGTGATTCTGGGAAAGGCATTTAACCTCTCTGTCTCAGTTTTCTCATCTGTAAAATGAGAGTAGCAGTGGTTTTACCTCGTGGGGTTGGTGTGGGAATCAGATGAAAGTACATGTAATATAGTATTTTGAAAGCCTTAAAGAGTTTTATAAATACTAACTTAGATTTAGAGCTAGAAGAGATTTCGGAAGTTATCAAGTCCAATCTTCTCATTCTATAGCCTTAGAAAATTACCTAGATAGAACACTGAGAGGAAAATGACTTGCCCAGGGTCACAAAGCCATTAAATGTCAAAGGTGGGATTTGAGCCCAGGTCTTCCTAATTTCAAGGCTCCTCTCTATACACAATTCCATGAATCTTTGTCATGGAAGCCACTAAAATTGGCTGAGCAAGTGGTTTACAGCCTGGAGAAGTGGTATGTGGGAATTAGACCCAGAAGTGATAGTAGTTCCGCTGAAGGGTCTTTAAATGGGATGCAGAGAATGAGGTATCATAGATCTGAAAGAGAAGTTGAGAGTTCCTGATGGACTTCTACCCTACATGAAAACAGCTCTAAATTTCTATCACCTTGGTGGCTATTGGCTTGGGCCTGAATTAACAATAATAGCTAGGTAGGTATTATTTCTATTCCCCTTTTGCAGATCAGGAAACTGAGGCCCAGAGAAGTTACATGCCTTGTCCAGAGTCACACAGCTAATAAGTGTCCAAGGCAGGATTTGAACTTGGGACTTTCAAGTACTCTATCCACTACACTACTAGGTGCTTAATTGGGGATAGAACAATGATAAGGTGCCCTGGCATTAGTTTTCTCTTTTATTGATTGAGAGAATTTTATCTTTTGGATTCTCCCTTTCTTTCTTTTGGGTTTTTTTTCTTTCTTTCTTTTGAATTTTCTCTGTCTCTGTCTGTCTGTCGCTTTCATTTATCATTCCTTTCCCTTTGGTGAGGGGGTATTTCTCATTATTTGGGGGCTGTTGGACAGAAGACCTGGGCTTTTCTGGAAGCTTTATTTAGCCAAGTTCCTGAAAGTCCTTACTTTTTATTTACTTTGACCTGAAATGTGTCAAAGCCTTAGCTGAGTTTGATAATAATAGGAAGTCTGTGACAGAAATTCTAAATTAAGTTTTAAAAATAAGTAACTTCTCAGAAGCCAAAATATCCTTAATTAGAAAATATCTCAAAGGGGGAAAGGGATGGAATCTCTCACAATATTGGCTACTTTTGTTGAGTATTAAATTGTTCTTTGTAATTCTCAAGTATGATTAAGTCAACATTATGTCATATAGAGGGCTGTAGGTCAGATTTAGACTAAATCTGCATTTAGACTAAATGCTCTTTCAGAGTCCTTCAAAATCTACATTTCTGTAATCAAAACATACAGCAGACACCAGGGCTCAAAACCTTGCAGAAAATTTTGGCATTTCCCTCACCCTTTTTCCTCACATGCAATCCTTTGCTATTCAATCCTCTTGTATATCATGTGTCTGCTATTATTTTTCACATTTATCCCCCTCCCTGTTTGCTGCCTTGTCACCATCTTAGTTCAGTCCCTTATCACCCTTTGCTAGGACCACTATGACCAAATTTAAACCTTCCATGCTAGATAAGAACCCTTTAAACATGCTTCTTTCCAAGACTATAAAACTCCAAATTCATGCTACTGCTTCTTTCCAATTTCTCCCATCCAAATTCTACCCATCAATTCTTCTACAAGGCTTTCCATGAACATTTTTCCCTTCCAAAATGATGACTCAACTGTTAATGTAATCCTGTTCATTTTATTTTATTTTTTCTTAATTTTATTTTTTTTGTTACAAACTTTTATTCAAACCTTTTTTATGTAAAAACCATTTTCAAATGTATACCCCCAAACCGCAATTGAATTCTTCCTTATAACACAGAAAAATCCAAGCAAAACCTAAAGAGCAAAGAACCTCATTTGACTATATAAAATGTCCCAAATAGTCTTAGTGCAGTTTTAAGCTGTTAAAGTTATTAAATCTTTGGTGACTTTCTTTGGTGACCCAAAAATCTTAGTGAAGTCTTAAAACCACTAAAGCTTAAAACTGCACTAAGATTTTTGGGATACCCTGTATATTCAACCTTTCACAAGAATATAGAGGTGATTCCTTCTCTTTCTTGTGGGATTAAGTTGGTCCTTGGAATTCTGAGTTTGGTAAAAATTTTAGTATTATTTTTGTTTACAGTGTAGTTGAAAAAAAATCACAGTCCTTTCTTAATGCAGAAATATGGAAATATGATACTATTTCTGACCCAACCCATTTTTCTTTTTCTTTCTTTTTTTTTTTTTACAAAAAAAAGATAAGATATAGCCAAATTCTAGGCTTACCTAAAGCAACTTTCAATCATTTTTATTTTGATAGATGCTCATTTTAAATTAAGTGCATCTTGAGAGAATTACAAATTGATTTCATAGTAAATCTTGCTTTGCAAAGACCTTGAAAGCTTCTCCAGCTTTAAAAACAAAAGGTCTAGTTTTGCCAAATGAATATGAATTTCCAATCCTTGGACAAGGAAAAATAAGACAAAAGTAGCAAAATCTTTAAATAATGCTTCAGTTAGGCTTGTGTTTTCAGGTGTGAACTGTCCTTATTAAAAATGAGCCAAGTAAGACAATGACAATGGGAGGATTTAAAGGAAATTTTTATAAATTAGAACATTAGTTAATTCAGTTCCTCTCTTTGATGGCATTGGTCCTCTTTGAAAGAAAACACAAACAGCAGCAACTACGTGCTAGGAACCCATGCTAGAAGCTAGCAAACAGTTACAAAAATGAAATAATACTTGTCATTAAGAAGCTTATCTTTTATTTGAGGAAACAGCAAGGATACAGGTAAGTGAAAATAAAATACATCCAGAGTAAATACAAAAGTAATTGGGGGAGAGGGAAAGAAGGAAGCACTAATGCCAACTAGGAAGCTCAGGTAAGGCTTCCTTACCAGGAGATGGCACCTTAGCTAGGCTTCGAAGAAATCTAGACATTCTACAAAAGGAGATAAGGAAGGAGAGTATCCCTGCCCTGGGAGATAGTCTGTGTAAAGTCACAGAGGCAAGAAATTAAATGTTGTGTTAGCAGACCACGAAATAGGCAGTTCTACTGGAACACAGTGTGTAAGGGGGAATAATAATGTGGGGGAAGTCTGAAACAATAGGTTGAATCCAGACTGTGCCTAACATAAGTCAAAATGTGACCCAAACCATAAACCTTGAGGGTTGGAAAATAAAAAAAAGGAACTGTGCCCATTACAAATCAGTATCTTTCCACCTTTATACAAAACTACCTAAATATATTCTAAAACAAAGTAGAAATTAACAGAGTATTTTTAAAGGCTTCAAGGGAATTTCCTTAGAAGGCATTTTCCATGCCTTCAAGGAGCCAAATTCATTTCCCAAATTTGGAAAGCTTAATTTCAAAAGACAGATTTTAGACCTCACTGAGAAGGCCATCAGCAACCTGGGATTCTGCCAGCCAGAGACTTCATTCTACCAGTCCAATTTCAGGGAGATTATGATATAAAGTCTTATTACAAAGAATTCACCACTTCAGCCTTTTGAAGTAAGAGGGCCATTGACTTCTTTTTCTATGGTACTTCCCAAAGACCAAATAAAACCCAGGCATATCAAGCTTTGTCACAACTCTTGAAATGTCAATAAAGAAATAAATCTTCCCTCTCTCCACCACTCTCCACTGTTGTTTTCAGAATGGGTTTAAACTTAAGAAGAAGCAGCTGTCACATGTGTGTTGTACTTGTAAAGAATAATTCCTTTCTTCTCTGCATTTTTCTTTCCTTTAGGTCACAGTTCCCAGGAGAGAATGGAATGGAGGCTACAGTCAGTTGTAACCAAAAAGAATCTTGCGAGTCAATGATTTATGAATATCATTTCCCAACTAGCCTTTTATGTATGAAGTAGAACCTCCCCAAAGACTTTTCTTTCATGTGTTAAGGCCTAACAGAGGTCTATAGGTATGCCACCAGACAGTGCATCCAAAGGATAGAAAATGGCAGCTACCATTGTGTTAGTGGCAATCCTTTCCTCCATTGTTAACCTGCCTGAAACATTTTCTCAGTGATGGCTTACAACAGTACTCCCATTGAGACTTATGATTCCCTCTTGCTGAACGTGAGCAGCCTGTCCCCAGCATCCACATCTGTGGTTTTGTCTACCCCACTCCGGATTCTGTTGGCACTGGTCATGATGTTGATGATTGCCGTTGGATTCCTTGGCAATGCCATTGTCTGCCTCATTGTTTACCAGAAGCCCACCATGCGCTCAGCCATCAATCTGCTCCTGGCAACCTTGGCCTTTTCTGATATCATGCTGTCCTTGTGCTGTATGCCTTTCACGGCAGTCACCATGATCACTGTGAACTGGCACTTTGGTGCCTACTTCTGCCGTTTTTCAGCCATGCTCTATTGGTTTTTTGTCTTGGAAGGTGTTGCCATCCTCCTAATCATCAGTGTAGACCGCTTCCTCATCATTGTCCAGCGCCAAGACAAACTGAATCCCCGAAGGGCCAAGGTGATGATTGCAGTCTCCTGGGCTCTGTCATTCTGTATTTCATTTCCCTCCCTCATGGGCTGGACTTTTGTGGAAGTGCCTACTCGGGCCCCTCAATGTGTACTGGGTTACACAGAATTTCCAGCAGACAGGGCTTATGCTGTGATCCTGGTGGTGATGGTTTTCTTTGTACCATTCAGCATCATGCTCTATTCCTATCTATGCATCCTAAACACTGTGCGCAGGAATGCCATCAGGGTCCATAACCACACTGAGAGCCTCTGCCTAAGCCAGGGGAGCAAGCTAGGGCTGATGGGTCTCCAGCGGCCGCACCCACTGAATATCGACATAAGCTTCAAAACGAGGGCCTTCTCTACCATCTTGATCCTCTTCATTGGCTTCTCTTTCTGTTGGCTGCCTCATACCATATTCAGCCTCCTATCTGTGTTTAGCCGGAAGTTTTACTACAGCTCTTCCTTCTATATCACCAGTACCTATGTTCTGTGGCTTAGTTACCTCAAGTCTGTCTTCAACCCTGTCATCTACTGCTGGAGAATCAAGAAATTCCGTGAAGCTTGCATAGAGTTTCTACCCAAAACATTCAAGATCTTCCCCAAAGCTCCTGGACAGTCAAAGAGAAGAATCCATCCAAGCACCATCTATATTTGCAATGAGCGTCAGTCAGCAGTTTAGGTAAGAACTAGGCAGAAAAGACCTTGCAAATGGTCATGGGAAGGAATTCAGCTTTTGCTCTCAGCATCTAACAGTGATAACAGGGTGGCTGCCTTCTGTGGTTAGTGTTATGTACTAAGTCTTCATTAATTATTCAGCTAAACGACCCACTGCCCAAACCATTCAACGAATTCAATTCAATAAACCTATGCTGAGCACCTGCAGTGTGCAAAAAACTGCAGTAGACACTGGAGGAGGGATACAGATCGTTTTTCAGTTCAATGGAAAGAGTCCTGGATCTGGAGAAAGAGGACCTAGGTTCAAATTCTGGTTCTGCCAACCAGTATGACCTTGAAGTCATTTAACTCTCTGGACCTCAGTTTCCTCATCTGTGAATTAAGGGGTTGGACTACATGACCTTCAAGGTCCCTTCCAGTTCTAAATCTACAATTTGATTAATTAAACAGTCCTCGCTCTCAAGGAGTTTTTAATCTGGTAAAAAGCCAGATTGGGATACTCATTCATTATAAGTAACATGGTCTGATGAAAACTGCCAAGTAATTTTAAGAAAATATTGTGTATGTATGTGTGTGGAGGAAGAGACAGATTGTGTTAAGATGATTTAGTTTTGTCACCTTAGCCCCCTTCCTAATACCCTTGTCCAGAGAAACTCATGGTGCCATATTGTAATAATATAAAAATGCCCAAGACAACCAATCTCGTCAGTATGATGTCATAATATTACTTTTCTTTTTAATTGTAATTTCTCTCCTTTGCAGCAGTCTTTGTTGTTGTTTATTCTTTGTTTTGGAAGAGGACCAAGCACTCTTTAGATTTGTATTCAATAGATATTAAGAACAAAATGTACCCAAATGTTAATCATTGATGTAGTATCTGAGTTGCCATATCGTATACAATACGATTGTATTGTATATTGGCAAACCAATGTATTGTGTATTGGCAAACCAATACCTAGGTGAGTAGCAAATTTAGCCTCTTCACTTTTTACTTCAATCAGTCAACAAACATTTATTATTACTATGGACCGACACTGTATTAGGTACTGAGGATACAAGTAGAAATAATGGAATAATCTATACTCAGTTTCTGATACACAGTGGTCTTTAAGGCATAGATTTTATCTTAAGAACAATGAACTAAGTTTAGTTTCTGACTTGCCTTATCTGAATACACATACATGATGCCTTTCTCTCCACTTGATCTTATGGAAGATGTGGATAGCACAATGAGTTGTTTCTTCTGGTTTTGTTTTTCTTTTAAATATTTTAGTTTTTTTTCCAATTACATGTAAAAAAAAGTTTAACATTTGTTTTTTTTTTTCTATTTTTGAGTTCCAAATTCTCTTCCTTTCTTCCTCCCCTCACCTCCTCTTTGAGAAGGAGATCAATTTTATATAGATTATAAATGTGGAGTCATACAAAATACATTTCCATGTCAGTCATGTTGTAGAAGAAAACATAGACCTCCCCCCACAAGGAAAAAAACCATGAAAAATAATGTAAAAAAAGCATGCTTCAATCTGCATTCTGACTCCACCAGTTCTTTCTCTAGAGGTGTATAGCACTTTTCATCATGAGTCCTTTGGAATTGTCTTAGATCATTGTGTTGCTGAGAATAGCTAAGCCCTTTACAATTGATCATCATACAATATTGCTGTAACTGTGTACAATGTTCTCCTGATTCTGCTCATTTCTCTTTGCATGAGTTCATATAGGTCTTCCCAGGTTTTTTTTTTTAAATGATCCTGTTCATAATTTTTTTATTTATTTAATTAATTTATTTTTAGTTTTCAACATTCACTTTTATAAGATTTTGAGTTCTAAATTTTTCTACCTCCCTCACCTCCCCCCTCCCCAAGACAGCATGCAACCTGAAATAGGCTATACATGTCCAATCACATTAAACATATTTCCACATTAGTCACGTTGTAAAGAAGAATCAGAACCAAAGGGAAAAATCATGAGAAAAAAAAAGAGAGAAAATAGTATGCTTCCATCTGTATTCAGACTCCATAGTTCTTTCTCTGGATGAGGATAGCATTTTCCATCACAAGTCTTTTGGAATTGTGACTTAGATCATGCGTTGCTAAAGTCCATCAAAATTGGTCATCGGATAATGTTGCTGTTACTGTATACAATATCCTTCTGGTTCTGCTCACTTCACTCAGCATCAGTTCATGTAAGTCTTTCCAGGTTTTTCTGAAATCTGCCTGCTCATGATTTCTTATGGAACAATAGTATTCCATACATAATATATTCCAATAGCCAATCTGATAGCTGTGATGTGGTACCTCAGAGTTGTTTTAATTTACTATAGACAGCTTTAATTTCTTCATCTGAAAATTGCCTATTCATATCCTTTGACCACTGCTCGTTATTTTTTATAGCACAGTAGTTTTCCATCAAAACCATATACCACAACTTGTTCAGCCATTCCTTAATTGATGGACATCCCCTCAATTTCCAATTCTTTGCCACCACAAAAGGAGCTGCTATAAATATTTTTATACATATAGGTCCTTTTCTTCTTTTTTTAAATCTCTTTGGGATACAGACTTGGTAGTACTACTATTGCTGGGTCAAAAGGGTATGCCTTTTGGCATAGTTCCAAATTGCCCTTCAGAATGGTTGGATCAGTTTATAACTCCACCAACAGTGTATTAGTGTCCCAATTTTCCTACATCCCCTCCAAAATTTGTCATTTTCCTTTTCTGTCACGTTAACCCATCTGATAGGTGTGAGGTGGTACCTTAGAGTTGTTTTAATTTGCATTTCTCTAATCAATAGTGATCCAGAGCATTTTTTCATATGATTATAGATAGCTTTGATTTCTTCATCTGAAAGCTGCCTGTTCATATCCTTTGACCATTTGTTAACTGAGGAATGCCTTGAATTCTTATAATTTGACTCAGTTCTCTAAATATTTGAGAAACGAGGCCTTTATCGGAGAAACTTGCTATAAATTCCCTCTCCCCCCTCCCAACCCAGTTGTCTGCTTTTCTTCTAATCTTGGCTGCATTGGTTTTGCTTAACACTTCTTATCATGGAATTCTTACCCTCATGGAGCAATGCCTAAACCTAATTTACCTTCTTTACCACTGCTCTCCTTTCTATTTTCCTCCTTCCTTCTTCTCAGCTCCTATTCTTCTATCCTCTCCTTTTTCTACTCTGTATTTTCTTTCCCTTTTTGATTACTCAAAAGTACCCTTTAATTCATTCAACAGAAAGAAATCCTATTTCTTTGTTCTCATTGATTTCTTCTTCCTTTTAGGAGTGGAAGGTGATAATTATCTACAAGTTGCTCCCTTAAGCACCATTCTCCCTCTTCTGTTTATAAGGCCTACGGGGCAATGTCTTCGATGAGCACAAAGTACACTTCAGTTGAGGAACTGCTGCTTCTGAGGGGAGAAACAAAATGCTACCTTCTTAGTGAAGCCTGTTCACTGCTATGCTCCTCCTTACTCCCACAATGAGCATTCCTTCCTTCCATCCTGCCCTTCACCTGGGTAGCCCACTTCTCAGAAAACCAAGCATTTTTTGAGGTTCTGGTAAGTTGCCTGGATCTTGTCTATTTGTCCTTCATACTGGTCCCTGTATAACATATGGCAGACCTTGCCCATTCCAAGTTTTGCCAGGAGGCAACTGGCTGGACTTTTCTTTGTTGGGATTATAGGGATATAAACTCTTTGGTTTTGTTTACAGTTCCAGATTCAGATTTAGCTTAAACAGAGCATTAAAGATAAAACTCCAGAACAGGGTTCCATACCAGCTATGGCACTAACTTGCTGTGTGGCCTTGGGGCAGTCATATAACCTCATCGGCTTTCTCATTTGTTAAATGAACTAGATGATCTCTTCAAGTGCCAAAATTCCATGATTCAATGGGTCAAAATCTTGCATGTATGATTTGTGATTTAGATAGGTCTCAGAATAATCATGGCCCAGATTTAGCCCTAAAACTAAAGAAAGCTAAAGTTAGGCTTACGTTTCAGTTTCCATCCTCACGTCTTGCCAGGAAACATAGTTTAACCCTTTTTATCACCCTTCTGTAAATAAAGAAAAGTCTGCAGAGAAGCATCCTACATGCTATTTTTACATTTCCTCATTCTACATATTATTATTTTCCACAAAGAGGTGGTTGGGCATTTCATTTAGCCTCATCTATTTAAACAAGATTCATCATGAAAATGAGCTGAGACCTTTTTTCACCAACTGCATTAATGTCCATATGCAGAAAAAGAAAAGGCTGATTGCCTTTGCTTTGGAGCATTGCTGTATGAAGTATTCAAATCAATTCAACTCTATTTCTGTCCTGAATGCCAACATAGTATTTGCCAGTTTTTCCTTGTGGCTTCCTTTTGATGGGAGCTTAAGAATTCAGTCTAGTTGTTCAGGAAAAGTGACAGAAGACAGAGTGGGTGCACATTTGAGCCCCTGCCTGTCCCCACAAACTAGATGATAGTATGTAACACATAGCATCTGGGACACAAAAGTGAAGCCTTCCTCTTCTTCTTCATATCCTTAAAGGAGTGCATTCAGTGGTAGCCCCAGATGAAATATGTATGTTTGGAAAGAAGGTTTAGTTTCCCTAGTTTATATCCAACAGCATTGTGTGGTTTGTGGTTAATATTATTAAGTGTAATGTGTATGTCTCAAAAGAATAATTTTGTACATGTATTGAATAAAGTGTTATGGTCCTACAGCCATGTCTAAGACTATGTTGTTGGCTCCACTTCAACACCAAAACCAAACCATTCTCTAAATTTAACGTTGGTATGCAGGTCCAATCCAAATGATGCTGCATGTTATAGCAGATGCCCAACATTACCCACAGGACGGCTAGATGGCACAGCGGATAGAGCATTGGGCTTGGACTCTTCCTGAGGTTAAATCTGGCCTCAGACTCTTACTGGCTGGGTAACCCTGGGCAAGATATGCCTTGGTTTCCTCATCTGTAAAATAGGGGGCAGAAGGAAATGGCAAACCACTCCAGTATCTTTGCCAAGAAAACCCCAAATAGGGTCACAGAGTCAGACATGACAGAAACAACTGAACAACAATACATTTCCCACAGAACAATAAATTGAAGTTTCAGAATACAGATAAGCAATAGATTACAGAGAAGCTGGAAAAATGGGAGGGAATGAAGAGTGAAAAAGCACTGAATTTGGAGCCAGAGGACCTAGGTTCAAATCCTGATTTACCACTGACTATTTGCGTGACCTTGGACAAGTTGCTTCATAGTTTGCTCATCAATAAAATAAGAAGAAGGGATTAGATAGCCCCTATAAAACCCTTCCATATCTAAAATTGATTCTACGATAATAATATGAGGCAGGTAGGTAGCACAACAGATAGAGCACTGGGCCTGGAATGAGGAAGATCTGAGTTCAAATGTAGTATCAAACACTTACTCTGTCTGCCTCAACTTCCCTAACTGTAAAGTGGAGCTCATAATAGCATCTACTTCCCAGGGTTTTGATCAAATGAGATAATATTTGTAAATTGCTTAGCACAGCACTTGGTATATTGTAGGTACTTAATAAATGCTTGTTCCTTTCCTGTGCCATCTCCCAACCCCCATAAGATGCTAACTGAGAGATAAGATCAATGTACCAAGGAATAACAGCATTTGTCAGGTGATTACAGAGAGGATTCCTTTTGTGTATGGGTTAGACTAGATGGTTGTCTGTGTGGGTTTCTTCTAACTCTCAAGTTTTGTGATTCTGTTAAATATAGATTAGAATCCTGCGGGTTCACCATAGTGGCAATGTTGTGGTAAAGTGGAAAGATTTCAAGTCAAAATCTGGGTTCAGATGTTAACTCCGCTACTAACTATACTGGTGTGACCTTGGATAAGTCACTCCCTGGGCACCAGGTCCCTCAGTTGTAAAATGTACTTATATTTCTTTCTGGGAAAATTAAACAAACTAGCCATATTTAAGTACTTGGGGTTCTCCATAACCTGCTCCCCCGCACCCCAATCCATCCCTCCTATCAACAAAGCCCAGGACCCTTTTCAGAAGGAAACCTGTAGCCTGAAAATGGATGTGGATTTTCTTAAGTAAAGCAAGTTCTGAAGGAAAAACAAACACATTTCATGCTTATCAGTATCCATAATTGCCTCAACTGAGCAATCCTTCTTTCCTCCTGCCCTCCTATCTCTTCCCTTTGCAGGACCAAAGAGAACAAGATGTTCCCGAGAACAACAGTGACATCAGATGATGCCAGTCACTCAGAAGGAGCCAGATGTGGCCAGGGCACAGTGAGATTTTTCTAATTAGCCTGTTAAGAACAGGAAGAACTAACTTATCTGTATGGACAGCATTTCAGATGTACCGGGAATCTCACATTCTGTGTTTTCCAAACTGATAGGTGGGTGGTCCTGCTGCCAGGCTCCTTTCTCTAAGGGGCTTTGGACAATGTCTACAGACCCTAAATGGTATGAGTGAGCCAAGAGGCTGGGAGCTCTGTTCCTATTCCCAAACTCCCCCTTACTGTTGGGATATTGATTCTTCTTTTCCTCCTTCCTCCTCCTCTCTGATAGTTATCTCTGGAGAGAAAAAAAATGTAATAGATACCGCGTGCGTGTGCGTGTGCGTGTGTGTGTGTGTGTGTGTGTGTGTGTGTATGTGTGTATTCTAAGCCTTACCAAAAGAACAGGCTGTACAACTGTTACTAAGGATGTTTTGTTTGCTTATTCCCCACCCCCCTTGCATTCCCTTCTCACCTTCTCAGTCTCTGTGACACCTCCGTGCCATGCTCCTTGCTGCAGCATTTTGGTGAGATAAAATATTAAAAAAAAAACCTCTATTGAACAATGAAAAGATTCAGTTCTGGATCACTGGGGTCACTGCCCAAGATTAAAAAAAAAAAAAAAGCAAACCAATGGACATTTTAAAAAAGCAGAGTGGGCAGCTAAGAAAAGGTTCTTGTTTTCATTTCTCTCCCTCTCCACCCACCCCATTCCAATACACACAGATGTAGGAACAGCAAGCTTTCATTTCCCTAGTACTCAAGTGAGTTGTAGCCAGTAAGTTAAGCATCTGGTGAGGTTCAGTTCCCATTTCAGACTGGGTCTCTTGATCAGGTAGGGTGGTTTGTAGTTGTAAGAGTGAGGCTTATAGCACCCCAGAATCTCAGAAATGGACTAATTGTTAAGCAGTTATATTGAGGCTTAATACATTTGCCTCAGTAGAACTCCCCCTCCCTTCCCTGCACAGCTGTGCTCAAACAATGAACATTTATTAAGAGCCTACTATGTTCCAGGCACTTTATTCAGGAGCCCTGGGAGGATACAGAGAAACAGAGAAACAGAGAAACAAGTTCTGAAGAATATCCAGTAAGACTATATGCTCTCTAAGGCCCCTCTCAGCTACAATCATATACAATGATATCATTAAAGTGTTTTCATCTTGAAAGGAGGCTATCTGTGGAAGAGTGTCTGGAAAGTCTCTTTTGTTGTTCAGTCATGTTGTACCCAACTCTCCGTGACCCCATTTGGGGTTTTCTTGGCACACATACTAGAGTGGTTTGCCATTCCTTCTCCAGCTCATGTTACAGATGAGGAAACTGAGGCAAACAAGGTTAAGTGACTTGCCCAGGGTGACAGAGACAGTGGATGTCTGAGGCCAGATCTGAAGATGTCTTCCTGACTCCAGGCTCAGCACTCTATGTCCTATGCCCTGAGATCCCCTAGGAGTCTGAAAGAATGAACCTTCCCTTAAACACCAGGGAGGGGGTGACCTAAGCTGTATCATTGGAAACTTGTTACAGGTTTTCTCCCTTTTCCAATTCAGTTAAATCTACCTTGGTGCTCCCATGATCTTGGAGGATGATGTTGCTCAAACCCTCCCATCTAGACCATCCTTATGTAATTTTTTCCTTGTCTGGACTTGTGACCTTTGACCTGTATGCAAGAAGCTCATCAACCCTCTGCCAACGCTGATTTGCCAGTGTGTTCTACCAATAATACTTTCAGAGCATTGCCTCTCAGTCAACAAATATTTGTTAAGTATTTACTGTGTGCCAAGAATTGTACTAAATGCTAGAGATACAAAGAAAGGCAAAAGTAGTCCTTGTCCTCAGGGAGATTATATCCTCAGGGAGATTATATTATAACAGAGGAGACAACATGGGAATCACTAGGTACCTAGAAGATACATAAAGTAGTTGGAAGGTAAACTAGAAGGAGAGGCACTATTCTTCCTCTTTCTTTCTACCTTTTTCTGTGTTATTCTATTGCTTTTCTCCTCCCTTCCCCCAAGCAACACAAGACATTATACGGCTATTTATTGATTTACTTAAATCAGACAAGTATTTATTAAACTATTTATTCAACACCTCCTTAAATATGGCATTGAAGAGACACTGTTGAGTTTCAAAAGAAGCCAGAGACATTGTTTTTATTCTAATCAAATGGGCTTGACCAATGGAAACTGCACAATCTTAGATCTAGGAGGTTATTTAAGCCATTGCCCTTATTTTCCAGATTAAGAGTGACTAGCAAAAGTACAAATTGGAAGTGCAAGCACCACCCCTCCCACAACATACATCATTCTCATCTGCTTTACCTCTGTATCCTATGTACCAGACCTTTGCATCTCCCCCATTAGCATGTGAGCTTCTTGAGAACAGGGACTGTCTTATTTTTCTCATTGTAGCTTCAGGACTTTACACATAGTTAATACTTAATAAATGCTTTTTCTTTCATTCATTGGTTCATTCATGCTGGGCAGCTAGGTGATGCAGTGAATAGAATGTTGGGCCTGTAGTCAGGAAGACATGAGTTCAAAATCCAGTCCATGAGTCCAAAATCTCAAACATTTATTAAGTGTGTAACCCTGAGCAAGTAACTTAACCTCTGTCTGCCTCATTTTCCTCAACTGTAAAAATGAGGATCATAATAATACCTTCCAGGGTTCTTGTGAGAAGCAAATGAAATAATATTTGTAGAAGTGTTTAGCATACCCATTCCTATTAAAAACACTGGAGAGCATAGGAATCAATGGAGGTAAGTAGCATCTATCTAAAATCATCAGCAAACCTTATATGTAACAGGGATAATCTAGAAACATTTCCAATAAGATCGGGGGTGAAACAAGGATGTCCATTATCACCACTGTTACTCATTATTATACTAGAAATGTTAGCTTTAGCAATAAGGGAAGAAAAAGAAATTGAAGGAATTAGAATAGGCAAAGAAGAAACAAAGCTATCACTCTTTGCAGATGATATGATGGTATACTTAGAGAATCCTAGAGAATCAATTGGAAAATTGGAACACTATTGCATTGTTGGTGGAGTTGTGAACCAATCCAACCATTCTGGAGAGCAATTTGGAACTATGCCCAAAGGGCTATAAAACTGTGCATACCCTTTGATCCAGCAATATCACTTCTAGGTCTATATCCCAAAGAGATCATAAAAATGGGGAAAGTCCTCGTAAATACAAAAATATTTATAGCAGCTCTTTTTGTGGTGACCAAGAATTGGAAATTGAGGGGGTGCCCATCAATTGGGGAATTGCTGAACAAGTTGTGGTATAAGAATGTAATGTAATACTATTATTCCATAAGAAATGGTGAGCAGGTCAGATAAACCTGGAAAGACTTGCATGAACTGATGCTGAGTGGCATGAACAGAGCCAGGAGAACACTGTACATAGTAACAGCAGCATTGTGTAATGACTGACTTTGTTAGATGTAGCTCTTCTGAGCAATGCAATGATCTAAGACAGTTCTAAAAGACTCGTGATGGAGTCTGAATGCAGATTGAAGCATAATAATTTCTCTTTCTTTTGTTGTTTTTTTTCTTTCTCATGGTTTTTCCCTTTTGTTCTGAGTCTTCTTTCACAACATGACTAATGTGGAAATATGTTTAATATGATCATACATATATAACCTATATCAGATTGCATGCCATTTTGGCATGCATCACACAGCTAGTCTGAGGAGGGGGGAGAAGGAAAGCGGAAAATTTAAAACTCAAAATCTCATAAAAGCGAGTGTTAAAAACTAAAACTAAATATATATATATATATATATATTTTAAAATGCTTAGCACAGTGTCTGGCATATAGTAGGTGCTTAATAAGTGCTTTTCCCCTTCCCTCCTTTTCCCCTTCTCTGATTCATTCATTCATCTGGTTACAGATGGCCAGAGACAGACATTTCATGATTACAAAAGAATGAAAATACTTTCCAGAAGCCACACAAAAGAACCGCACCAACTATTTTTATTTTCATTTTGACAGGTGCTAGCAACTGGTGATGTAAAGATGGATATGACATAAACCCTCCCCTCAAGATATTTGTAATTCAATAAGGAGAGGGACAAATACATGTAGAAAGGAATATTTATTTTCCCTCCTACCCTCATCATGTGATAATGTTGAAAGGTGTTTGGCTCCTCCTGGAATAAATGTCATGGAAAACAGGCTTGGATAATTTCAATGACTCTGATGAGTTCACCCCAGAGGTACTCATGGAACTATTGGAATAACTTTGAGATCAATTGGGTTGTTTTGCCAAGTTTCTAGACTATAGAAAGTGCTGATGTGGACAGGAAATGCACTGCCTGGGTACTGAGGAGAAGGGAACATTAGATTTTGATTTCACCTCCTCATCATCTCAATTCCCTGGTGGAACCCAGCTGAAGATGAATGTCACAGGCGATCTGGGTTCTTCACTGCATGAAGTCAGAGATCAGTCAGTGGGAAAGGCATGCAATGAAGAGACTTTGGAGTGATGGCATCTCAGTGGGATCCAGTGTTTGAGCTGCAATATTGACAAGCCAAGGTGCCAAGGAAACTCTGAAATACCTGCATCAGTTGTACTGAGATGGGATAATGCAAGACAGGCTTTTTCTCTCGGAGGGGAAAGGGACTAGTAATGCCATCTGCTGGGAACGGTGGAGAACTGCAGTGAGCTCTGGGTGCTCAGAGGCTGCAGGAGGCAATGACTCCTGGGGGCCTCTGGGAAAAGGGTGCTTATTGACTAGGGTCAGTATTATTCTTCAGCTCTGATAAAAGCCATATTTAGTTTCTTCAGTTCCTCTTGGAGCTTTGTGAATTATATATTCACAAGGGGAGTTGGTGACAAAATGTGCGCTGTCACATAATGAAGACCCCATATTTTCTGGGTTTAGATCATAAGCCAGAGATAGGAGAAATCCCCCAAATGTATACAAGCCGCATATGACATGTGAAAACTGACCCTGGTTATGTGCACAAATAACTAAATGACATAAGTGTAAAGGAGCAGTCCAGGCAAAGGGCTATAAGAATTTTCAGCGGGGGTGAAGGGGGAGAGAAGATCTCACAGAAGATAGAGTACTTGAAGTGGCTTCTTGAAGGAAGGCAAAGATTTCAACAGATGGAGATAAAAGAAAGTCCCTTCCAGGTTGGTAGAATAAGCAACAATAGGGAGAGAGTAAAGGGCAGGGCAAGAATGAAGGGTAAAGAGCCTAGTTTGACTGGAGTGTGGACTGCTTTAAGGGGAATGATAAGAGATAAGACTGGCAAGGCAGGTTGGAGCCACAGTCTAGAGGACCTTGAATGAAAAGGTTAAGAACTTATACCTTAGTGGTAATGGGAAGCCACTGACGGTTTGTTTTTGTTTTTTTAAGTAGAGAAGTGACATGATACTAATCATAATTCATTTCTATGGCACTTAGAAGTTCACAGTGCACTTTCCTCAATGATTGTGTGAGGTGAATAGTGTAAGCATTATTATCCCATTTTTACAAATGAAGAAACTGAGGCTTTCTTGTGGTTCCTCCCATTAGTTCTAATTCTTCTTTACATCATGACTAATGTGAAAATATGTTTAATATGAATGTATAAATAGAGCTTACATCAGATTGCATGCTGTCTTGGGGAGGGAGGAGAAGAGGGAGAGGGAAAAATTTTAACACTCAAAATTTTATGAAAATGAATGTTGAAAACTAAAAATAAATAAATAAATTATAAAAAAAGAAACTGAGGCTCAGATAAGTTAAGTGACTTGCCCAGGGTCACAAAACTAGTAAATAAGCTAGTAAATATCAGAGCTAGGAAAACCCAGGTCTTCTGACTCTCAGCCCAGTGTTCATTCCACTCTGACCATATTTCATCAATAATAGAGAGAGTGGGTTTTTTTGTTGTGACCAAATCAGTATAGGGAATTCCCAGTACAGAAACTCCTTTGTTGATGCAAGTCAACAATATATATGTAACTTACAGACTTGGAAAGTTGACTGGGAGGCACTGATAGGTTAAGTAACTCACCTATGGTTATATAGGCAAGATGTGGCAGAGACAGTCTTTGACCTCAGATTTCCCTGACACCAAGGACAGTTCTCTATCTACCATGCCAAAATGCTTCTAATAGAATAGTAAAACCTTGATTAAATAGAATGTTTAGAGTATGAGGTATTCTGGTTAAATCGAAATTTTGTTTCTGGATTAGGCAGAAATGTATTTTCTATAGAATCATGGAATTTGGAAGCTGGAAGAAATCTTAGAAATCATTTAGTCCAGCAAACCTGGGGCCCATGAATTTTAAAATATATTATTAATTACTATATTTCAATATAATTGATGTCTTTCAGTAATCCTATCTGTTTTATTTAATGCATTTAAAATCTATTTATTATTTCTAATTA
Organism: Vombatus ursinus; assembly: GCF_900497805.2. Taxonomy (NCBI): domain Eukaryota; kingdom Metazoa; phylum Chordata; class Mammalia; order Diprotodontia; family Vombatidae; genus Vombatus; species Vombatus ursinus. Next base: position 45,575,599 of record NW_020954559.1, on the reverse strand, counting down.
TTATTATTAAATTATTCTCACATATTTACATATAATGGATTTTCTATAATATATAATATAATTATGCGATATAAAATATTACATTTATTAATTATTTAAAATTTTAAAATTTTAGACACTATTTTGAGAAGGGGTACCAGACTGCTAAAGCGGTCCATGACAAAAAAGACTAAGAATTCCTAATTTAGTTGCATCCCCTCATTTTACATCCCTGAGGCCTCAATAAATTAAGTGAAATGCCCAAGGTTACACAGATAGTTAGAGGTAAAATTTGGACTAGAACTTAGGTTCTGATTAGTCTTTTCTGACTCACTCTATTCTTTGCCATTGAAAAGTTTCAAAAATACATTACTCTATTTTTTCTCTAGAAAGTATAATGGGATGAGCATAGTTTAAATGATTCTAAGCTGCTTTCCTGCTATTAGTCGGTCAACAAGCATTTATTGAGTATCTGCTATATGCCAGGCACTGTGCTAAGCCCTGGTGATACAAAGAAAGGCAAAAAACAGTCTTTACTTTCAAGGGGCTCATAGTCTAATGGGGAAGACAACATGTAAGCAAGTATATATAAACATGCTCTATACAGGATAAGTTAGAGCTAATCAGAGAGGGAAGGCACTAACATTAAGGGGGATCAGGAAAGGCTTCTTGTAGAAGTTGGGATTTCAGCTGGGATTTGAAGGAAGCAAGAGAGAATAGTAGACAGAGATGAGGAAGTATGCAATTCTATCATCTTTATGAGAAGAATTTTACAATATCTCTTAGTCAATACTCTGATCACCATTTTGTAAAATGTAGGTGTAGATATAAAAGTTGTATAAGGTTGGGGGCAATGCCTTCCAGGATCTATCTATTATAAGACCATATAATTTAGAGCTGGGAGAGCTCTAAATGGACCATCCAGTGCAGCCTTGAGGACACATGAGGACCTCCAGGTCCTCAACCCCAGGCCCTTTGGATGAATCCAAACTTCAAACGGCCGCACTTGAGGACCTAGAGAGCCACATGTGGCCTCGAGGCCACAGGTTCCCCACTCCTGAAATAGCCCAACTCCCTCATATTTACCATTTGGAAAATGTTAATAAATTTCTAATATGTCTTTCGATTTCTTCCCAAATTTAGAAAAGAGGGGCAGACAGATGCAGAGACAGAAAGAGAGAAAGGAGAGAGGGGAGAGAGACAGAGAGAGAGAGAGAGAGAGACAGAGAGAGCAGGCCTTCAAATCAAAAGGACTTGGTTCTAGTTCCACCTGGTTTGTATAACTGCTGAGCAAGTCACTTAACCCTTCAGCATTCTAATGAATTCTAAGTCTATAAGTTGGAAAGGACCAGCATTGGTGGAGGGAGGTTCCTTACCTGGGAGTTTTCAATACCAATGAAATCACAATCATTTCCGATCCCTAGTCCTCTAAAAGTAGAGTGCTAAGGGTGGGGTTGCTAGTAAATTGAAGGTTTAATTGTCCTCATTGAATAGCCACATACCCAACTGCTTTGCTCTGTTTCCTTGTCTGTTTTTAAGCTCAACCTTAATGAAAGAGAATAGAATTGTTCCTTTCCTTTCCAAACCTGTTACCAACTTCCTGAAAATCTCTGACAAAATCTCAATCTCTCTCTCTCTCTCTCTCTCTCTCTCTCTTTACCTGAAAGCTGAGGATAGTTATAAATGTCTCTTTGAGATCTGACCCCACAGCACTCTGAGTTTCAGGAGGGGAAAAAAAAGTTGCCAAGTTAACCCTAAATGTGATCGTCCCAGTGAATGATGACATGTCCCTAATCTGACTGACATGGGCTGGAGGCAATTTCAGATCCATTTTTTAGAACAAGGGAATATTTTTAATCAATGTGAACCTGGGGCAGTAAATTTTAAGTAAATCACTAACCATTTTGAGCAGTACTCAGAGATGAACCAGAGTAATTTACCAATTGGGTAATTCTCTAATTTACTCTGCATCCCAAGAAGAGTGAATTTGCTTCCTCAAGGCAAATAATTTACTGGCAGAGAGAATCTTTCACCATTCCCAGGTTGCAGTACATTCTAGCCCATTAGACACATTCTGGACACTCTTATTTCAGTTTTGAAAGGGTCTCTACTCAGTGTCAGCTGCTTCAGAGCAAGCAGTTTTTTTCCCTAGTATTTATATAAACACAAAATATCTGAAAATTGCACCATTAGGGAAGCACTGAACATGAATGGAAAATTGGCACTGTCCCCACTCATCTCCAATATCAAATTGCATGAAATTACAGTTATGATGTCAGATATGATAATGGGTTTACAACACGTTTGCTACATCTTATGTACCATGTTGGTATATCAACACCTCCAAGTATAATTAGAGAACCCTTAATGTTGTTGCTCCAGACGAGATTACCCAAGGACACAGCCCTGCTGTGCAGGTGCAGAAATGCATTAGTCAATTCACCAGCAGCAAGGTTGTTCCACAGCAATGTAAGCAGGTGCATTCTGTGGAAGACTTGGGACCCTCATAATTTGATGAAACATTGTTCATCCCTGGATGAACTGAGAAATGTCTTTTCTTCTCCTCGTCAGTGCCTCCACCACCTGCAGAAAGCAACGTGGTGTGGCTTCATGGAAAGGGGGAGTGAGAAAATCTGGGTTCTAGGACTACCTCTGCCATTAATTAATTGTGACTTTAAGCATATGTTTGAAGTTTAGTTTCCCCAGATAGAGAACTAAAGGGCTGCCTAGATAAGGCGTTATCAACTTAAGATATGCATACCACTAGGGGATGTGAGATTGTCCAGGGTATGTTGGTATTCAGTTATGTCAATCATGTCTGACTCTTCATGATCTTATTTTGTGGTTTTCTTGACAGATATACTGGAGTGGTTTGCCATTTCCTTCTCCAGGTCATTTTGCAGATGAAGAAACTGAGGCAAACAGGGTTAACTGACTTGCCTAGGGTCACACAGCTAGTCAGTATCTGAGACTTGATTTTTACTCATGAAGACGAGTCTTCCTGACTTCATTGGGTACTGGGCACTTTATTCACTGTGCCACCTAGCTACCCCAATAGTAAATAATTCTATTGTTCTATTGAAATTAATCTATTTGATTTCTTCTTTGCAATTGCATGGTAAAATCTAGAACATATTTTCTTTCATATTGAATAGGGCTCTACAAGAAGATTAGGGGGACTGAAAAGGTTGGGACTCTCAGGATAGATGATTTCTGAGATCCTGTCCAGTTTTAGCATTCTACTATCCTAAGGGTCTTCTCTACTTCTTAAGCCACTTGCTTGTGTCCAAGAGGGGAAGATTCAGCAGAAATAGTGAGTAAGAAAACCTTTTTCATGGGCTTTGTGTATTTCCTTTCCATTCTCACTCAAGACACTCTCTTTGGGGGGCTATTCACCTTTTAAGCTCTCTGAAAGCAAGAACTGGGGCTGTGGGTCATAAGTGGCTATTGCCAAAGCTGGCTATGCAGAACTTGAAATGATGGATAGTGTCAGTTGGACTTGGAGTCAGGAAGTAGATTCTTTATTAGCTATGTGACCTTGGGCAAATCACTTAACCTTTCTGAGACTCAGTTTCTACCTCTGTAAAATGGGAATAATAGTATTCCCTACCTCACAGGGCTATGGTGAGGATCAAAGGAGATGTTTCAATTTGCAAATCTTAAAGCCCTATATAGGAGAAGCTAGGTGGCACAGTGGATAGAGCACTGGCCCTGAATTCAGGAGGACCTGAGTTTAAATCCATCCTCAGATACATAATACTTACTAGTTGTGTGACCCTGGGCAAGTCACTTAACCCCATTGCCTAGCCAAAAAAACAAAAAAAAAGCCCTATATAAATGTGATCCATTATCATATTACTTATAATGGAGAACAAAGTTTGGTGTTTTGTTGTTTTAAGTTCAAGCAAGTGAATGGATGGATTTAAAACAGGCCAATTCTTAAGTGGGCACAAATATACTTCCTCTATGTTCCCAACGGAGAAGCTGAAATAACAAAACCTACATATCCACATCCATATTTCTAGTATTTTGCATACAGGTTTCAGCCCAAAATTAGAATGTTTAAAAACAACAAGATCACTGGAAATAGTGGAATAGAAGGTTCTTGACAGTAAGAACGATCTCACTTTTATATTTGTATTCCTAGCAGGAGAAAAGTCCTGGGACAATTTTGATAGACTGTTATTGGTTAATGTTCAGATAAAGCTTTCTCATCAGTAACCACATTAATAATAATAATAATAATAAATGATATTAATAAAGCAATGTGAGAGTTGCAAACCACTTTAAATAATCTCATTTAATCTTCACAACACCCCTACGGTCTAACAGGTATTAAGAAAACTAATGTGCTCCAAGAAGTTAAATGACTTACCCACTGTCAATCAGCTCATGACAGTTCTCAGAGCTATAAGATGAACCTTAGTCTCTCCAAGGTGCTTATCGCTACATCATATTGCCTGTCCAGTAATAGACACCTCTGTTTTCCAGACAGTCAGAAAACTGACTAAGTAGCATAATGACAAGGGCACTCAGAGCATGTTTACTACATTTGAGGCTGAGAAAACCAAGTCCTCTTTATTACTTCATTTCATATAATGGCAAAGGAAAAAGCTGTCCTGGAGTTATTTAATATTAGCTAATGGCTAGTGCATCAATCAGTCAATCCACCAACATTAATAAGCACTTACTTTGTGCTAGGCTCTGTGCTAAGTGTTGGGGATACAAAAAAAGGCAAAAAGATAGTCTTGGCCAACATGCAAACTAATATATACAAAGCAAGCTACATACAGGATAAATAACAAAAAATTAAAAGAGGGAGAACACTGGAAAGCTTTCTGCAGAAGATATTTTAGTTGGGACTTAAAGGAAGCCAGTAACATGTATCATGCAATAATTGGGAATTACCCCTTTGGTTCTGTGCTTCCTGTAGAAGCAAACAAGTGCAAGATGAATTTGAAAATTTTATTTTGTATGCTCAGTTGTTCCATGTAAATATGTACGGAATGCAAGAGGGAAGAGGTACAATAAGTCAGCAGGGACTCCAGGACTTCTGGGTGTGTTACTTTCCCCTAACATAAAACATTGCACTTTTTGGAATTTAATAAGGCTTTAAGGAGGGGCAGCTAGGCCATGCAGTGGATAGAGTGCCAGCCCTGGAGTCAGGAAGTCTCATCTTCCCAAGTTCAAATCTGGCCTCAAACAGTTACTAGCTGTATGACCTTGGAAAAGTCACTGTTTGCCTCAATTTTCTCATCTTTTAAATGAACTGGAGAAAGAAATGGCAAACCACTCCAGTATCTTTTGCCAAGAAAACCCCAAATGTGGTCACAAAGAGTGGGACGTGACTGAATAACAACAAAAAGTCTTTAAGGATTTGCCTCTATTTTTGTTAGTCAAGAAACATCTAGGAGGTAGAGCCAAGATGGCAGAAAAAAGGCAGGGACTTACGTGAGCTCCTCCAAATACCTACAAATTCTTTTAAATGACTCTAAACAATTTCTAGAGTGGCAGAACCCACAAAAAGACAGAATGAAACAATTTTCCAGCCCAAGACAACTTAGGAGTTTGGCAGGAAAGGTCTTTTGCACCAGGGTAAGAAAGAAACACAGTCCAGCTAGGCTGTGCCAGTGCAGACCAGACCCCAGCAAACCAGCAGAGGGTCTTGGAGTGACTGAATCAGTGGCAACAGTGGTGGTTTCCAGACCTCTCAGCCCACGGACAATAAGGGGATCAGAAGGAGATTTACAGGGGTCCCTTTGCTGGCACCAGGGGCAGGATTCTGTTGTATTTGCCTATAACTGTATTTGGGTCACAGTCCTGGGTCTTAGCCCTAGTGTGTGGAGGAGCACTAGCATAGCAGAGCTTGCTACTGCAGGGGAGCAAGGACCTTGATCACAGTTCCAGAGCTGAAAAGAGTGCTTGTGGTCACTCACAAACCAGTGCCCAGTATAGGAGAGTAGTAAACACACCTCTTCCTGGATCATACCACTTTGGAAGAGCCAAAAACTTACAGGTCCCCAGAATTACCTCTGAAAACAACTGCATAAAAAACCTGAAGCTTGGGACAGTGCCCCCTGCTCTTGGGAAGCAGAGCCCCACTTTAGCATAGGGTTAAAAGTTAAGAAATAGGCTGGAAAAGTGAACAAACAACAGGAAAAAATTCTGACCATAGAAAATTACTATGGTAACAATAAAGATCAAAACACACACTCTGAAGAAGACAACAAAGTCAAAATTCCTGCATCCAAAGGCTCAAATTAAAATATAAATTGGTCTTGGGCCATGGAAGAGCTCAAAAAGGATTTTAAAAATCAAGTAAGAGAGGTTGAGAAAAAATTGGGAAGAGAATGAGAGTGATGCAAGAAAATCGTGAGAAAAGAGCCAACAGCTTGGTAAAGGAGGCACAAAAAATACTGAAGAAAATAACAACTTAAAAACAGAATAGGTCAAATGGTAAAAGAGGCTCAAAAATCCAATGAAGAGAAGAATGTCTTGAAAAGCAGAATAGGCCAAATAGAAAAAGATATACAAAAATTCACTGAAGAGAAGAACTCCTTAAAAAGTAGAATTAGCCAAATGGAAAATGAGGTACAAAAGCTCACTGAAGAAAATAATTCTTTAAAAGTTAAAAGTTGGGCAAGCAGAAGTTAATGACTTTATGAGACACCAACAAACAAACAAAATTAAAAGAATGAAAAAAAAATAGATGACAATGTGAAATATCTCACTGTAAAAACAACTGATCTGGAAAATAGATCCAGAAGAGATAATTTAAGAATTATTGGACTACCTGTAAGTCATGATCATAAAAAGAGCCTAAACATCATCTTTCAAGAAATTATCAAGGAAAACTGCCCTGATGTTTTAGAACCATAGAATAAAAGAGAAATTGAAAGAATCCACCAATCACCTCTGAAAGAGATACCAAAATGAAAACTCCCAGGAATATTAAAGCCAAATTCCAGACCTCCAAGATCAAGGAGAAAATACTGCAAGCAGCCAAAAAGAAACAATTCAAGTATCATGGAGCCACAGTCAAGATAACACAAAATTTAGCAGCTTCTACATTAAAGGATTGGAGGGCTTGGAATATGATATTCCAGAAGGCAAAAAAGCTTACAACCAAGAATCACCTACCCAGCAAAACTGAGTATAATTCTTAAGGGGAAAAAAATAGACATTCAATGAAATAGAGGACTTTCAAGCATTCCTGATGAAAAGACCAGAGCCGAATAGAAAATCTACTTTCAGATACAAGTTGCAAAAGAAGCATAAAGAGGTAAACAGGAAAGTGAAATCATAAGGGATTTGATAAGGTTAAACTGTTTATATCCCTGCATGGGAAAATGATATCTATAACTCCTAAAATCTTTCTCATTATTAGGGCAGTTTCAAGGAGTATACATAAACAGAAAGCAAAGGTGTGAGTTGAATGTGATGGTATGATTATCCAAAAAAAATTAAAGGATGAGAAAGAAGAATGCACTGAGAGAAAGGGAAAAGGAGAGGTAGAATGTGATAAATTATCTGACATAAAAGAGGCCTAAAAGAGATTTTACAGTGGAGGATAAAATGGGGGAAGTAGAGAGGAGAGCACATGAACCTTACTTACTCTTATCAGAATTGGCTCAAAGAGGGATTAATATATACATTCAGTTGGGTGTACAAATCTATCTTACCATACAGAAAAGTAGAAAGGGAAGGGGTTAAGAGAAGGTGGGGGGAGTTGATAGAAGGGAGGGAAGTTTGGGGGAGGTAAAAGTCAGAAGCAAAACACTTTTGAGAATGAACAGGATAAAAGGAGAGAGGGAGTAGGATAAACAGGGGGAAATAGGATGGAGAGAAATACACAGTTGGCAATCATTATTGTGAAAAAATTTTTACAGTGTATTTCTCTAATAAAACTTAATTTCTCAAACATGTAGAAAACTGAATCAAATTTATAGAAATGAGTCATTCTTCAATTGATAAATGGTCAAGGGATATAAACAGGCAGTTTTCAGACAAAGTAATCAAAACTATCTATAGTCATATGGAAAAAATGCTCTAAATCACTATTGACAAGAGAAATGCAACTTAAAACAACTCTGAATTACTACCTCACACCTGTCAGATTGGCTACTATGACAGAAAAAGAAAATGACAAATGTTGGAGGCAATGTGGGAAAATGAAAACACTAATGTACTATTGGTGAAATTGTATACTGATTGAATCATTCTGGAGAGCAATTTGGAACTATGCTCAAAGGGCTATAAAAACCATGCACACCCTTTCACCGAGTAATGCCACTACTAGGGCTGTATCCCAAAGAGATAAAAAGCAAAAAGGAAAAGGACTTATGTGTACAAAAGTATTTATACCAGCTCTTTTAATAGTGGCAAAGAATTGGAAATTGAGGGGATGTCCATCAATTTGGGAATGGCTAAACAAGTTGTTCTATATAATTGTGATGGCATACTATTGTGGTTTCAGAAATGAGCAGGATGCTCTCAGAAACAACTATGGAAAGACTTACATGAACTGATGTAATCGAAATGAGCAGAACCAAGAGAACGTTGTACACAGTAATAGCAATTTTGTATGATGATCTACTATAAATAACTTAGCTGTTCTTGGCAATACAATGATTCAAGACAATTTCTGTATGACGTATCATGAAAGGTGCTGTCCATCTCCAGAGAAAGAACTGGTAGAGCCTGAATGCAGATCAATGATACTTTTTCTTTACTTTATTTTTCTTGGGTTTTTTTTTTTTTGGTCTGTGTTTTCTTTCACAGAATGACTTACATGGAAATGTGTTTTGCATGACTACACATGTATAACCTATGTCAAATTACTTGGCTTCTCAATGAGGAGGGAGAGAATTTGGAACTCAAAATTTGAAAAAAAATGTTAAAATTGTTTTTACATGTAATTGGGAAAAAATAAAATATTAAATAAGATTTTCAAAAAGAATTTTTTAAAAAGCATCTATTAAACATTTATAAATTACCAAGCACATTAGTTACTAGTGTGAAATGCTAGAGATACACACACACACACACACACACACACACACACAAAGGCAAAACAAAAAACCCCCCAAAACAAAAAATGCTTCCTGCCCTCAAAGGGCTCACATTCTAATGGGGGAGACAACATGCAAAAAAAATCATATATATGAGATATATACAGTGTAGATGAAAGGAAATCTCAGAAGGAAGGCACTAGTAATGGAGGCAAGCTAAGGAGAGAGGGAAAGACTTCTTTTAAAAGGTGGAATTTCTTTGAAGTTAAAAGGAGAATAGTAAAAAATGGGGGTTGAGAGGCAGAGAGACAGAAAGGAGGATAGCACCTGCACACACATGTATGTGTGTGTGTGTGCGTGTGCGCAGGTGCTACCCTCCTTTCTGTCTCTACATATATATGTATATTCCCCACCTCCTTATTTTTCTTATCACTCACTTCCTTGCTCCTTCCCCTTTCTTCTCATTGTGGTTTCCTTGGGGCTGGATCTCAAAACATCTCAGCTTCTTCTCATACTAGGCAATTCACAGATCACCAGTCTAGGTCTCTGCCCCAATTGACTTTTGGACGGTTCAAACTTGTCCCAGCTGGATGCTATGTGCCTTCCCTCTGGCTTAGTGGAGTGCTGCACAGCTACCCACATGCACAGGGTCCTGTCGTGTCCCACTCCCTTTGTTCTCTGGACCAGCACCAGCAGTTCAGAGCCTGCTTTCCCTGTTACTAGCAGTTCAGAGTTTTGCAGTGTTAGTGCTTCTGGGTTGCAGCCCCTGTCAGGTTTTTGCTCCTGAAGGGATGTGGCCAAGCTAGCTATCAAGGCTTGAGTAAACTTCCACAGTCTGGAGCCAGGGTCTCTATTGCACTGAAAAGAGGGAGGGGGGAATGGGGTAAAGGGGGGATTGTTGCTGAGTGAGCTCAGGGTCCGTAAACATCAGATCCTGGGTTTGGGTGTCAGTTTGTTTCTTTCTTTTGGATTCTGGGTGCCCAAGACCATGAGAATAGCTGAAGTTGTTTTAATCTATGGTACACAGCTTCTGTTTTAGAGAGGTTTGAGAATGTAGAGATCAGAGAAAATGTCTAGTCTGCCATCTTGTTGCTTATGTGACTGCCTCAATACACTTTTACTGTAGATTGCTGTAGATTTTTTTCTTTCTGGTTTTGTTCTTTCTACTTACCACCTTGAAGACCAAGTCAGAGGTGTGAGTCACTATTAATCTAAATGACAATAAAATGTTTCCCTAATGGCAATACTTGACAGTTGTTTCAAAAAGAAGAGAACGTTCTTTGTCCTTCCAGAAAGCCCACACTCTAGGGAAATATTAACACCTGATGCCTAGAAATCTTGGCATAACTGTCTTAAAGATCACAGAATGAGATCCAGACAGAATACCTTTTGGCTTGCTAACCTGATCTCCTATGACCGGGAAGCTTATTAAATCAGGCTATGCAGGGTACCTCCATCCCTCACCGCTACAGAAACTCATCTTAGGCATTTCCTCCTCCGTGCACTAAATGACAGCTGTTTATTTCATTTCTCAGAATGCAATCTATAGAAAACCAGGCTTCATTAATTCAAGTGGCCTGTCTCCCAACAATGTGTTAACAAGCTTTTAGATGGTACTGAAGCCATTTAACTTTTTTAAAAAGGTGAAAGGACTCCTGGTCCATATGGTCTTTACTGACATACATTTTCATTTTAAATGCTAAGGTTGACAGATTTGCTCAGAGTAAATGAGGTGTTGGTTAATATCTAATTACTTTACACACCAGTCACAGCCCATTTAACTGATTCAGATACCAGCCCTTGCCTCTACCACCAGACACTAAAACTTCAAATGACATTCTTGCTCTCATCACTTTGGATTTCCGTGCTGAACTGAAAATTCACAGCATCTCATGAGCCTGTGTACTTTGAAGTGGAAGGGGGAGAACGTAGAGAGGGTGTTGGGTTGGAATCTATCTCCTGACAATTATTCTCCGTATGTCCTTGGGCAAATCACTTAATATCTCTGGGTCTTGGTTATCCTCATCTGTGGAACTAGCCCTCTAACATTGTTACCTTCCTCCTCCAAAAGCTATTTTTGAAAGATCATAGGATCGTCTATCTTCTGGTCTTCCCCCAAGGTAGTCAGTCCTTGGCAAAGTTTCAAGTCACACAGGAACAAACTAAAGAACAAGGATTTGAACTCAGATCTTCTGATGTTCTTTTTGTGATATCTTTTTGATTACTAATGTCATTAACATCACTAGCAATACGTTATTGAACTTCTGGACATTAGTGACACAGAAATGGCTTTTCAAAAGTTTATATATGTATATGAAAACTAATTAATATTAATGGTGATTGTGTTGGCATAGGAATTACTATCACAGATTGTTGTTGTTCAGTTGTTTCAGTTATGTCTAATTCTCCTCAACTCCATTTGGGGTTTTCTTGGCAAAAATACTGGAGTGGTTTGCCATTTCCTTTACTAGTTCATTTTACAGATGAGGAAACTGAGGCAAACAGGGCTAAGAGACTTGCCCTGGGTCACACAGCTAGTGCCTGAAGCCAGATTTGACCTCATGAAGATGTCTTCCTAACTCCACATCCAGCGCTTCATCTACTGCACCACCTATCAGCCCTCACTTCCACAGATACCACCCCTTTAAGACTTAGAAAATGCTTTTTAAGGATTACTATTGCCAAAAATTTCAACACCTTGCAGCTAACCTAGTGACAGCTAGGCTGGTACAAAAACGATAGTAGATTTCCCTTGCCTGGCACATTCAAAGCATTTGTAGCTTCAGACTTCGCTGAAGATTGCAGGCTGCTAGCCTTGCTTTTAAGTTGCCAAGACCACCTCCATACATAAACAGCATAGGAGGAATTTAGTGGAGGGCTTATAGTTTCTCCACCTGCAAAATGAGAACAATACAGCACAAAGAGATAGGATCAGTTTCCTCATCTGTCAAACCAGGATACTTGCCCTGTCACAAGAATTTGCTGAGAAAAAGCTCTTCACTTGTCAGCTGAAACATCATTTACCTCATCATGTGTCCCATGATTGTTCTGAGGATCAATGCACCTGAAAGCATTTTGAAGAGTTGCAAAAATTCATTCAAGACACTGTGCTTTGTTTTGATTTAAGGTCTTATTAAAAAAAGTCCTACTATGTAAGTGGGAGAATATTACTGTGCTCTTTGAAAAATGCTCACTATTGAAACCCAAGAACTGCATTAACTTACTTGTTTAACTGGGTACAGTTAAGAGTTGAAAGGCAGAAGAGGTCACTGTAAGAGATCAAACATCCTTTCTTAAAGTGACTCTTTCACTGAGGAACTAACCTGAAGGCAGTTAATGGCAGTGAGCAGTACAAGGATCTATCTGAATTTAACAAAGAGTTAATAAGTCTGTAGCATAATTTTTAAAAAGGTCTTACCTTTTGCTGGGAAGAACTATTGAAAGCTTCAAAAAACAATGAAAACAAGAAAAATTCCTTGGAATACATCAAGTAACAGGGAAAAATATTACTTTAAGATTAAAAAGAAAAAAAAACTTAGAGAAAAACCCAAGAATTAGAAGAATTTTAATAAAATCCATATGCTTACATTTGTACATTCTGTGTATTTCTGGCCCTGTGCACTGACATAATCAGAAGTCAAAAAACAGAGTAGCAAGGATAAAAGTTTCCTGCAGAGCGCAAGCAGAAAGTAGGGGTTCTTTTTGTTGTATTACAGGCATAAACGTGATCCCAAACCACAGCTTACACACTGTGCCTGCCCCTCACCCCCTTTTCAAGTAGCAGCATATTTAATTATTCTCATGGACGTCAACTTTTTAGCTTGAAGTTCAGATGACAATCTCTCTACTGCAAACATAATACCTTTAATACACATTAATACTTTATAGGCAATAGAAGATAAGTAGTTCATTAAAATAGCACATTATTGCCCATGAAGTATTAATGTAAACAGTTTAGATCATGCTGAATGAACCAAAGAGTTATGCAAAATCTAGTGGCAAGAATGACTGAATGAATACTTTAACTGTTCTACACAGTAGCATGATTACAAAACAGTAGATGTCCTACTGGGAGGGACCTCATTTTTAAAAAAAATTATTAAATAAGAAAAAGGACTTCAAGGAGACAGAGGAAAGGGTTACTTCCAAAGTATAAGATAATTCTGCACAACAAGGCAGGCCACTGTTGGTGCCAAAACCCCAATAGGGTAGAAATGGAGAACTGTCCAAATCTGGTTCCTATCTGTCTCATGTATGCTTAAAGTTTCACAGGACTATTGTTCATTCAGTGAAAAGACAGGATGACAGCATCACCAAGACTTATCCAAACTTCTGTGCATCCTGTGGAGGGAGTACTTTAAAAAGTGCAGTGTTCCACATCCTTGTGTCCATTCTCCAAGGAGTATAAATTCAAACTCACAAGTTGTAATTACAACATGTGCAATAATATAATCATTCTGTAAGCAGTAGAGTCATCAGCTGTGCAAAATTCAAGAGCGGGTTCTGAATTAATCACAAGTCAATTTACATCCGATATAGTCCAGCTACAGAGCATAATTTCTTAATAATTTATTCTTCAGATAACAGAACCACAGTGAGTTGAGAGAATGATACCATTCCCCTTGCCCCCAAATAATATAGTGATACTTAATTTTTGACCCACTTGGAATTAGGAAAAGGGAAAGGAAGAGCACATTACAGTTAGGACAGGAAACATTTGTAATGGAACTGGGAATGGGCTGAACAGCAAATCTTCACAGGTCTGTAGTGGATGAACGATAGTGGAGGGCACTGTTTAGTATCATTAAGTTATCACAGGTAGCAAAATAGTGCTTGTATTTGGAAAGTAACAGCTGCGTGGGTGGTTTTCTTGAATGCCAGTTCTGACTAGAAAATATAACCACAAATTTGTGTCCTAGCACAAATCTAAAATGAGGACAATGAAATAATAGTGGCTTTAGATGATCAATAATGTTATACCAAAAACACAACATGAATTCCAAATTTTTTGAGAATGACAAGCATTTTCACGTTTTATTAATAAACGTTAAAAAAAAGTATGAAGGTATCAGGAGGCAGGATTGCCTTACGGGTTTTTTTTCCCTTGTGGCAGTAGACAAAGCACTCATCAGGGAAAGTATTTCTCCATCATCTGTGCAAAGGCAGCTTTCCTGAACCACTTGTCCAAATACATGAGGTCAAAACAGGTATCTCATGAAGACAACATTCTATTTGTCCCCACTGAGTGATTCCCTTTTAATGATCCAAGTTCTGGATAAGAGGTAAACTGTTAATGAAGAAAAAAAACCCTAAGTAAATCAAAAGGATTTAGGAACAAACAAAAAAGTCAGTGTGAATATGATTTAAGTTAAAAATAAAATCTCCTAGTCCAACGTGTTAGTTGTAAAATTTCATACAGGTGGGTGAGGAAACATTTTTATAGGATGTAGGAAAGGAAACGTGGCCACTAAGTAGGTAGACTGACTTGATTACTGCCACTGTCTTTTAAGTTCTGAAGGTAGGTTGTTGTTTTTTTTTTGTTTTTTTAAGCCATGAGAGACTATCCATTTCCAATGGATATGATCACATTCCACTGAGCAAAAAAACAAATAAATAACCGAAGGGCTAGCGCTTAGTGGAAATCTGGCCAACCAAAATAATGGGCTGGGAAACAGAGGACAGTAACAACACAGAGGTGGCTCCCCAAAGCCAGCAATTTCAAAGCAAAAGTATAGTTCATGATCTATTCCTGAAAAAAATGGATGTAGACCCCAAACATGGATGTGCTGTATTGACCGTGATTAATGCAGGATCTTGAAAGACAGTGGCACAATGTGAGCCCCTCTATTTAACAAGATCTCTAAACACTGACCACTTCCTTGGATTTATGAAAGAAAAAAAAAAAGACATCCTCATCACCATGTCACATTATAGCAAAATATTTTCAGTGCAAATTTATGTTCCTTGAAAGAAAGAAAGGAATTTGTCAGTCCTGACTTCCCCCATGATTTGCCTTGATGACAAAGGAAAGGCTCATTTTTCTTTCACAAGAAAGTAGACGTTTGTTTTTGATTACTATGTACAAGGAGAAGTTCACTCTTGAATGTCTCTATTTATGATAAGGTATTTTTCATTTACATTCATAAAAAAGATTAGCAATTAAATGTTCATGTTTCACATCGACTGACACCTTCCCAGCACCCAGGGTATGATCCTTTCATCTTGATGTCAAGAGCAGCTGTACTCTGATCTTTTTATCCAGCACATTTTGTAAAGGAATTAGTGTTTGCAAGTGCAAATGTGCCTTTTTCAAGTCCGATTGCCAGGGCTAGATGAGTTAGGGTTCATGTGTCTATTTGCAGCACAATGAGTGTGGACAACACCACCATTCGGATACCTAACAAACACAGGCTCACAAAAGGGACTTTGGCACATCTGGCAAAGCTTTTTGTCTGATAGCCGAACTGGGCTTCCTTTTAATTTTATCTGCAAAAAAGAAATAAAGATCATGAATTGTGTCTTCTAATAACATTTCAAAATATTGCTTTTTCAGTTTTCTGGAGAGATACATCAGTCCACTGGTGATTTATAAGTGATTTATCATCAGTTTCTTGAAAAGGTTAAGATAAAATGGGACCTTGGTACAAAACACTACATAAACAAGACCATTTACTATAACTACAGATAATATTTTGTAAAGTACTTAGCACAGTGCCTGGCACATAGTAGGTGCTGAATAAATGTTAGGTATTAGTTAATGAAACACCTTTAATTTTATAAAACCAAGCCAAGTACCAGCCAAGTTTATAGCTCCAGTTAGCCAAAGCATCTTAACCCCACTCTGAAGCTGCTGTTGTTTTAACCAAAGCTAGAGCTGCAAAGTGCCATAGGGGTCATTTGGCTGGATTCTTTCATTTTCAAGGTAAAGAAACTGAGGCCCAAAAAGGTGAAATAACTCCCCCACAGTCACACAACTAGTCAGTGGCACAGAGGCACAAAATCAGAAAAGATTTTGAGACATTTCTGTTGCTGGCACGGTCTCACTCATTCCCTCTCTGAGCCGTGTGTTTCCTAAAATGCAAAGTTACTGTACAAACTACTTACGTAAGCACAGTCTAGTGTACTGACACTGTACATCTAATGTCAACTGTCAGCCAGTCAGTCATTAAACATTTATTAAGTGCCTTCTATGTGCCAGACACCATGCAAAGCACTGGGGATACTAAGAAAAGCAAAAGATGGCTTCTGCTTCCAAGATGCTCACCATCTAATAGGGAAGACAACATGCAAAGCACTGTGTACAAACCAACTGTATATACAGGATAAATTGGAGATCATAACCTCAGAGGGAAGGCACTAGAGTTAAAGAAGACTGGGAATCTTCCTATAGAAGATGGGATTTTAGTTGGATTTTAAAGAAAACTGGGGAAGTCAGGAGGCGGAGATGAGGGAAAGTATTGCAGTCATGGGAGACGGCCAGGGAAAAGCCTGGAATTGGGAAATGGAAAGTCTCGTCCTAGGAACAGCAAGGAAGCCCATGTTGCTCTGGAGGGAGAACACAAGGAATTCTCCAGCGATTGAGCATGCTTTCCTAACTCTTCTCTTTCTGATCATTCCCAGGAGCCAGCTGCACCACGCTGCTGCTTCCCTCCCCAGTTTCTACTCGCCACCCCACTAACACCATGTTTGAATGGAGACTCACTTTCGAATTATCATGACTACAGACAGGAAGAATAATAAGGAGAGTCACTTGTTAATAAATATTAACATTAACAAAGTTAACAACAACAAACTGTGGGATTGTCATGCTGAACCCAATGTCAGGAAGACCTGTATGAATGAATATTTTAACTGTTCTACACAGTAGCATGATTACCAAACAGTAGATGCCTTCGACATGGACTAGCTGTGGGACCCTTTTTTAATCATTTCAATTGTGTCTGTTTGTGACCCCATTTGGGATTTTCGTGGCAAAGTTACTGAAGTGGTTTCCTTCTCCAGCTCATTTTATAGAGGAGGAACTAAGGCAAACTGGGTTAAGTGACTTGCCCAGGGTACCCCAGCTAGTAAATGTCTAAGGTCAGATTTGAACTCATGAGTCTTCCTGACTCAAGGCCAGTGCACCATCCACTGCACCATCTAGCTGCCACTGTGTGGCTGTCTATTTCACCTCTCTGTCTCTCAGTTTCCTCCACTGTAAAATGAGAAGATTGGATTTGATCATTTCTAAGGTCCCTTCCAGCTCTAAAATCATGATCCTGATGAATGAGGAACAAAACAAAAATAAAAACAAAAACAACTCCATGACCACCACCACCATCACCATCCCCCAGGTCCCATCCCAATTTTCTTTTGTAAACAGGTCTAACATGACCTGCCAAAAACACCCCCCTCACCTTATCATGTTTGTAGAGTAAGTTTTCTGCTTTGGCCAAACCCAATGCAGCTTGAGTCACCCTCTTGGTGTGAAGGCTTTCCCTCACGGCCCTGGTAAGGAAAGGCGCCAAAAGTTGAACTGACCAGGTGTCAGGCACCAGCTGTAGAACCTGAGCTGCGTCGAACTCAGTGGCGTGGTGGTTCAAGAGGTCCACGGCAGCCGGAACCAGGTCACAGTCAGAGGGTCCTGGCTTTAGGTAAACAGAGAGCAGCATGTGGAAGAGCCGCTGCCGATATGGAGGGTCTTTACTCTGAGAACTCCACAGGCAGTAATCCTTAGCCGCAGAAAAGTCCTTTAGCTCGTGTACCAGGATGTGCAGGGCCCTGTCATGCTCCTCCAGCTTTCCATGTAATATTGCACTTTCCATGTGAAGGCTGGTCCCCTGGATTTTATCTATCAAAGGGAACAAGCTCTTTAAAAATCAGATGGAAACGTAACCCAAAGGAGCACCTGGGCAATATATCACTTCTCCCTAAGTTCCAATCCCACTCAATTTGCCTTTTACTTTAAGAACATATGAAAGTAAAATTCATTATAGAAAACACACCTAGCTGGGGAGACGACAGATGTTGCTAAATGCTGCCATCTAGATGACTAAGTCAACATTTTCATGCACACTCATGCTTAGTATTTAGGCCCTGGAAAATCTTTATTACAATTATAAATGATTTTAGAATGGATTTTTTTTTTAATTTCAGAAGTAAAGACATCAAATGTTTCAGCAAAGAAAAGGCCCTGGTGAGAACTCAGGTTTACAGGTTCACCAATAACCTCTAATTCTAAAAGAAAGTCTCTCTTCCCCAACTGATAAATTGTCAAAGGATATGAATAGGCAGTTTTCAGAGGAAGAAATTAAAGCTATCAGGGCAGCTAGATGGCGCAGTGGAAAGAGCACCGTCCCTGAAATCAGGAGGACCTGAGTTCAAATTTGGCCTCTGACCAAATACTTGACACTTGCTAGCTGTGTGACCCTGGGCCAAGTCACTTAACCCTAACTGCCTTAAAAAAAAAAAAAGAAATTAAAGCTATCTACAGTCATATGAAAAAATGCTCTAAATCACTATGGATTAGAGAAATGCAAATCAAAACAACGCTGAGATACCACATCATACAACATAGGAAAATGATAAATGCTGGTGAAGATGTGGGAAAACTGGAACATTAATGCATTGTTGGTGGAGTTGTGAACGGATCCAACCATTCTGGAGAGCAATCTGGAACTATGCCCAAAGGACTATATTGTGCATACCCTTTGACCCACCAACACCACTTTTAGGGCTATATCCCAAAGATACTATAAAAATGGGAAAAGGACCCACATGTACAAAAATATTTATGGCAACTCTTTTTGTGGTGGCCAAGAATTGGAAATTGATGGGATACCCATCAATTGGGGAATGGCTGAACAAGTTGAGGTATAAGAATGTAATAGAATACTATTGTGCTATAAGAACTGATGAGCAGGTGGACTTCAAAAAACCTGGAAAGACTTATATGAACTGATGCTGAGTGAAATGAGCAGAATCAGAAGAACATTGTACATAGTAACAGTCACATTGTTCAATGACTGACTTTGATAGACTTAGCTCTCCTTAGCAATGCAAGGATCTAAGACAACTTCAAAAGACTGAAGATGAAAAATGTTATCTACATCCAGAGAAAGAACTATGGAGTCCGAATGCAGATCGAAACATACTATTTGCTGTCCCTTTCTTTTGTTGTTTTATTTCTTCCTTCTCATGGTTCCTTCCATTAGTTCTAATTCTTCCATATACCATGACTAATGTGAAAATATGCTTAAAATGAATGTATGAGTAGAGCCTATATCAGATTGCATGCCATCTTGTGGTGGGGGTAAGAGAGGAAGGGGGAGAATTTAAAATTCAAAATCTTATGGAAGTGAATATTGAAAACTAAAAATAAGCAAATTAATTTTTTTTTAAAAAAAGAAATTTAAAAAAGTCTCTCATTTACTTCAATTGGGCACTGCCCACTGCCACATACAAAAGCCATATCAAAGAAGACATTTATAAGGCACCTAGCATAGTGCCTGGCACATAGGAAGTGTTTATTTCCTACCCCATTCCCCATTTTTTAGCATATATTAGAAGAATAGTAGGCCCACAGTATCCAGTCAATGACTCCTAATCCTATGCCAATTTATAGTTGCCTTGATAGAAAGTTACATGAGTTAAATGAGTGAATCTACATGTTTAAATTATTTCTAAAGACATTCTAATATTTCTGCAATGTGATCTTTCAAATTAGAAGAGACAATATAATCTGATGGAAAAAGAGCAACTTGAGTTCTAATCTCCTTTCTATTCTATGTAAGCTGTATAAATTACTTCATTTCTGTGCCTCCAACTCCACAGATATAAAATGGGAACAGTAATAAAGTGGCCCTTCCTATCACAAAGGATATTCTGAGTACAGATGGGGAAACAGAGCAGAACTGTGTTATGTAACTCTGTGTTATGTAACTGTGTATGTAACTCTGGTTTGAGTGGGACAAGTTTAAGATCTTTCTAATGTATTCCCTGTTTTCATTGCGTCCCTCTAACCTTCCCTGTTTTCCCCGTCTATCACAGCTACTCTGGCCTCACTTTCTTCCCTTTAGAGACTTTACCCAGTTGTCCCCCTTGTCCTATCACTGCACATACTTGTCGAAATTCCAAACCTGTTATTCCCTTCACTTATCTCCCACTATCTGCCCTTCTCTGTTTAAGTCAAGCCAATATTTATTAAGTGCCTACTATATGCCAGGCACTATGTTAAGCAACAGAGATACAAAGAAAGGTACAGACAGTTCCTGCTCTCAAGAAGCTCAGTCTAATTGGATAGAGACACACACAGAGCATATATTATACATATTATATATCATGTGTTACATATATCTTATCTGTGTGTCACATATACCCACAATTATGAGTATGTATATATGTGTGTCACATCTATCTTGTTTGTACATGTGTGTGTTGTCTCTTTCCCATTATATTTATATATGTATATGAAATCATATATTTCTCATACACACTTAGAGGTGTGTATGTATATGTGTGCATGTGTATATACATACATACATGCATATATTCTGTGTGTATCACATACACAGGATAAACTGAAATAATCTTAAAGCAAAGGCACTAGCATTACCAGAGATTTGGGAAAGGCTTCGTGCAGAAGATGGGATTTCAGCTTAGACTTGAGGGAAGCCACAGAAGCCAGGAAGTGGAGAATTCCAGCCACGGGGTGGGGGTGTGTGGGGGGTGTGAGGGGGCAGCCACGAGAATCCGTGTTGTTGAAGACAACCTATCTTGTATGAAGAACAGCAAGGAGGCCAGTGTCACTGGATCATGGAGTATTTGGAAAGGAGGAAGGTACAAGAAAGAAGTAGGAGTAAGGTAAAGTAGAAGGGGGCCATGAAAGGCTTTAAAAGCCAAACAGAGAATTGTATAGTTGATCCTTCTCTTTCAAGGGAGCCACCAGAGTTTATTGACTAGGGGGTTGACATGGTTAGACCTATGCTTTAAGAGGACTAATTTGAGAAATGAGTGGAGGACAGAATGGGATAGGGGTAGACTTGAGGCAGCAGGACTAACCAGAAGGCTACTGCTGTGGTATGGATGTGAAATGACAAGGGCTCATAGCACGGTGGTGGCAGTGCCAGAGGAGAGAAGGGGCTGTAGATGAGAGATGTTACTGAAGGTATAAATGACAGGACTTGTCAACTGATTAAATATAGGAGTGTGAGAGAGAGTGAAGAGTCAAGGTTATAAACTCGTGATGGAAAAGATGGGAAAGATAGCGGTACCTTTGACAATAATGGGGAAGTTAGGAAGAGGGGAGAGCTCGGGGGAGAAGACAACAAGTTCAGTTTTAGACATACTTAATTTGAAGTGTCTAAGGGACACTCCAGTTTGAAATATCTAATAGGGAGTTAGAGATCCACTAAAGGTCAGGAGAATGGTTAGGGCTGGATAAATGGATCTGAGAATCATCTGCATAGAGATGATGACTGAATCCATGGGAGCTGATGAGATCACCAAGTGAAATAGCATAGGACAGGAGGACCCAGGACAGACCCTTGAAGGACCCATGGCTAGTGCAGGTGACCTGGATGAAGATCCAGAAAACTGGACTGAGTATTCAGGTAGGAGGAGACCCGAGAACCAAGAGAGAAAATCATGAAAACTTAAAGAAGAGGACATTAAGGAGTAGGAGGGGATCAACAATAGCAAAAGCTATAGCCTTGTAGTCAGGAGGACCTGAGTTCAAATCTGGCCTCAGACACGTAACACTTACTAGCTTTGTGACCCTGGGCAAGTCACTTAACCCTGATTGCCTTGCAAAAAAAAAAAAAAACAGAAAGAAAGAAAGAAAAGAAAAGAAAAAAGAAAAAAAATAGCAAAAGCTAGAAGGATAAGCATTAAGAAAAGACCATCACATTTGGAGATCATTGGTAATTTTAAAGAAAGCAGTTTCAATTGAATGATGTCAGGAGTCAGACTGCAGTGAGTTAAAAAAAAAAAAGTGAGAAGTAGAAGGAAGTGGCAGCATGGATGATCTTCTTAACCAGTTTAGCCATGAAAAGGAGGAGAAATACAGGACAATAGCCAGAGGGGTTGAATCAAATTAGGATGGTTTTTTAAGTATTTTAAGTATGTGTGTGTTTGTAGGCAGCAGAGAAACATCCAACACACAGGGAGAGACTGAAGATTAATGAGAATGGGGATAACAGAGGAGACAATCTCTTGGAGAGGAGAGGAAGAAATGGGATCATTTGTGCATGTGAAGGGGTATGGCAAGGAGGAGAGGGGTCAAGGAGGAAATAGTGGCAGAGGCAGCTAAATGATGTTAGGGGAGAAGACGGTGCTCAGAGAATGGCCTCAATTTTTTCAGTGAAATAGGAGGCAAAGTTCTCACCTGAGAGAACAGAGGGAAGGGGGGACCATGGGAGGTTTGAGGAAAGATGGAAAGATCTGGAAAAAAATGCTGTCATGACTGAGACTGTGAATCTGAGGAAGCTGCAGAACTTTGCTGACTGGGTCCACAACAAATTTACGCGATATAATCTCAAAAGGACGCTGAGAGCTGTCCCCTGCTGGTCTCAAGCCTCCTGAGACCCCTTCCCCATTCCTTATTGGCAGAGGATTTCACTTCTTAATTTATTGAGGAAATCAAGGCTATCAGCCATGATCTCTCTGTTCTTCCTATTTCACAATTCAAAACTCTAGTCCTTTATCCTCTGCTATGTCATTTGCTTCACTATCTGGAGTAGAGGTGGCCCTTTTCAAGCTCAATCCCTCCTTTCCATAAACTTTCCCTTCAATCATTTCCTTGTTCTTCTTCCAATTACCTTTATATACTGGTTTCTTCCCTTCAGCCTACAAACAAGCCCAGGTCTTCCCATCATCAAGAACAAAACAAAACAAAAAAACCCTCTGACTCTACCAGACCCTTAAGCTACATTCTGTATTTCTTCTTTTTACAGTCAAATTCTTAGTGGGGAAAAAAAAAGTCTATACTCATTGTTTTTATTGCCACACCTTGAACTCTTTTAAGAAAATACTTTTATTCTGAACTTAGATACCAAATAAAAGCACTTAAAAATCATAACTCTATATGAAATCATAACTCTCATTTCATACCACTCACTTTATTAAAAAGTATATAATGAATTCCACAAGCTACCCCTGCTTGCCTGTGCCTCTCTCCAAACCCTTTTCTCTTCTCTTTAGTATATTTCTAACAATGTCTCAATGGCTCTCTTCTTTTCTTTGGAGGGGGACAGGAGGCAACCCCCCCACTAAAAATAGAGACAAAGAACCTCTATACACTTCTAAACCCTTTGTAATATGGCTTCTGATCCTACTATGGACTGAAACTGTCCTCCCAATGATGAGTACATGGTGTTTTCTCAGCCTTCAATCTAAGTGACCTGATTTCTGACACTCTTAACAAACCTCTCCATATGCCAGATATTGTTTCCTGGTCTCTTCTACACGTTTGTTTCTGCTCATTCTCCCTCATTCTTGCTGTCTCTGTCTCTCTCAATCTCTTCCCCAACCCCTATGTCTCTCTATCTAATAAAATGCTAGACCTTCAGTCAAGAAGACCCAAGTTTGAATCCCACACCTTAGACACTTACTACTACCTATGTGATCACTGGTAATTCACTTAACCTATCTGGAAGCTCACTTTCCTCATCAGTAAAATGGGGATAACAATATTTGTAGTACTTAACCTCACAGGTTCATTTTGAAGCTCAGTCTTTAAAGACCTATATAAATGTTAGCTATTATTTAATTATGATCTCTATTGCAATGATATGCAAATTTTTATATTCAATCCTAATCTCAGTCCTGAATTCTAGTCCTATACTGTCGATTGTCTGCTAGACATGTACACCTAGTTTGCCCACTGGCACCTCAAACTCAACATATCCAAAATGGAACTTGTTCTCTTCCCCACTAAACACACTCAAATTCCAATTTCTCTATTTCTGCTGAAAGTACTCACATATTACTAGTCACCAAGGTTCTCTACCTTAAGAATTAACTCCTCCCTCTCTTTCACCTTCCAAATCTGATTGGTTGCCAAGTCTTGTCAACTGAACCTTGGCATCTTATATCCATCTTCTTCCACCTTATTTCTTGACTGGATTTGCAATGGCATCCTAGTGGTTCCTAGGCTCCTTTCTTTTACGTTTTCTCTTGCCCAATTCCTCCTCCCTACAGCTGCCAAAATCATCTTCTTAAGTACTGGAACAGGCCACCAAGGAGGATAGTGGATGCTTAATAAATGTTTGCTTTGAATTTCTAATTTTGGAGAGTATCTACAACATTACATTTGTCTCTATGATCCACAGCCTAATGATGATTCAATTCAATAAGAAATGAGTAAATGTCTACTCTACATAAGGCAAGAGGAGATGGAAGGGATCTAAGAAGACATTTAGCCCAACCTCCTCATTTTACAGATAAGGAAACTGAGGCAGAGAGAGAATCAGTGATTTATCCAAGATATAGAAGTAGTAGGTAGAAGACACAAGATTTGAATCTTGGTTTCCTGATACCAAACCTGGCACTCTTTCCATTACACCACACTGGCTCTAGGGACATAAAGATGAAAAAGGGCACGGTCACTACTCTCAAAAACCTTACATTATACTAGAGGAACATGACATCTACAGTAACTACAACATGGCTCAATATGCTAAGAGAATACAAAGAAAAGATCCCAGGTGTCATATTAAGTTGGAAGACAGTGCTATCACAGCTGGTGAGAGGCAGGGAAGGCTTAACAGAAGATGTACTGTCTGATCTGGAGCTGGAAGGAAGGGAGGCATTTAAATTGAAAGAGAAGGGGGTAGGCATGATTGGTCCAGTTAGATTGGGGTGGCATTGAATTCATCAAGTGGAAGAGCAGCATGAAATCAAACCAGAAAGCTCTCTTGGGGCTACCAACAATGTGGAAGGTCTTGATTATCAAGAGAGAGTCTGAAACTTTCCTGCATATTTTAGAAACAAATTTTTAAATAATCTGTCTTCTTCTGCAAAATACTCTATTGAATATTTATTTATTCTTATTTTTACTTACCTAAAAGGTTTTTTAAAAAAAGAGTCTAATTAACATGTAGTTATGTTCAATTTTCTTTTGGATCAGACCTGTGATTTCAATGGCATAGGGAACTCCAAGAGGAGGAAATTCCCTTCACCTATGCAAACCAGCACCTTTGCTGCAACTTACAGTCTTGGAAAACCTCCTAAGGCCCTGAAGGTAAGTGACGTGCCCAGGGTCAGAAGCAGAGTTTGAACCCATCATTTCCTGAACCTGACACCAATCCTCTATCCATTATGACATGCTGCCTCTCCATTAATTTTAATGATATTAACCAATAACATTACAATTTACATTTGCATGAAGTCTTACAGTTTACAAAGAACCCTCAAACATGTCTCACTGGATCCTTACAATATGTCTGTGAGAAAGGCAAGGTAATTACTATTCTCCTCATTTTATAGATGAGGAAACTAACATTCGGAAAGGTTGAGTGATTCTCCTAGGGTAACATAGTAAGAAAGGAAGCTGAAACTACAACTCAGGTCTTCTAAACTGAAAATCAGGTCATTTTCTACAATGATGTGGTCATCTTCCATATAAACACACTGCTGTATAACAAGGAGTTTTAGGACAAATTTTAACATATGTGAGGCATGTTTTGAGGGCCTTCAAAGAAAAATCACAATAAAACTATTATTCATATTAATTTATTTATTAACAAATACAAATCTTATAACTCAATGAAGCAAGAAATCATAGAATTCAATATGGAGTGTTCATCAAATGGAATTATTACCATCAAAACCATATACTTGTACCTGCCCACTGGTTTGCAGCCCTAGAGTATTACCATTTAGTATCCCAGGGGAGCATGCTACTGTTGGGCTGAGGTACATAGTAAAGTTACTTGTTAAAAAAAATTAATTACAGAGATTTTAAAATCGTACTTCCCAAAAAGCAGAAGGCAAATCATTGGCTCAAGGAGAAGGGAATGGGGATGGAGTTGGTGGCTTGAGAAGGCTTGGAACAGCTGCTATGGAAAACACAATTAAGTTAATCTGAGATTAATTAAAGGATTTATGAAAAGTCAATGCTGAAGTTGGCATGAATTTGTAGCATGCCTAGTCAGTGCACTCAGCAGCTTGGGAAATGGCTGGTATCAGTAGGTGTAGGTGTAATTTAATGGTGCCTTTAAAGGTAAAACTAGAATTATTAGTGCCAGAATACTGTTAAAGATTTAGGCTTCACTTCCCCATGATCTTTCTTTTTCTGGGTTAGAGGGGAAGAGTATAATAATCCATTTTCCCATGTCAGATCCAGAAGGAAAAAGCATGGCAAGCATCAAAGAAGGTTCCAAACACATTCAACCCAGAATCATATGCTAAGATTCATGAAAGTACTGGTGCCTACATCATGCCAACTCTTTAACCAGGAAAAGAGATATCGAGTAGGGCAGAGCTTTATGATATTCACATCTCTGCTTCTTGTAAATCCAAATCAATTCAACATTCATTGAGCAAAGGGCAAGACCTTGTGCAAAGTAAGAATAACTACACTCGGAAACTTCAGAGAGGCAACTGTGTGTGTGTGTGTGTGTGGCAGAGGACGCTTTGAAATAGTGGGAAGAATGCTGGACTCTGAAGACCTTGGTTCAAGCCTGGGCTCTGAGACTTAAGTAGCTGTGTGACCCTGACCTTTTAACCTCTCTACACACCAGTTTCCTCATTTGTAAAATGGGAATAAGAGAAACCCTCATAACCTGCCTCAAAGGGCAGCTAGGGAGAAAGTGATTTATAAATGGAAAGGCCCCTGCAGATGCGAGCTATTATCTGTAAGTAGAGAGAGTGTTGAATGCTCTTGAGATGAAGTGGATCTTACCTATCAGGCAGTGGACTCGGTACAGATCAGATTTTTGAAGCAGATTCCGTAGCTTTGCCTGAGTTTCAGTCACTTCCGCACAGTTACCATTTGCACTGGGCTTCTGTTGAAGCACTTTCTCTAGATAGAGGATGGCTAAGTGGGTGTGATACTCTTCCTTCTGCAGAAAAAGAGTAAATAATAAATACATACATGTAATTGCACATATGAATGGTAAAAAAATACCTTGCCACAGGAACCAAAACAACTCCCTTTTAACTGAAATTACTAACACCAATTAATAAACACTCCCACAGCATTTTAAGGTTTACAAAGCATTTCCCCCACCTCCAGCCTCTTTATGAAAATCATAAAGGATAAGACACAGGGGAGAGGATTCTGGGAAGATGGTGGAGTAGGTCAGAAAATTCCAAGCAAGCTCTCAAGATTTTCCCTCACAAAAAAGATAAAATAGCACCTTAAGGCGAACAAAGTGTGGGTAAAAATAAATAAGAATAGGGACACAAAAGGTGTCTTCCTGGGACAATTCCAGAGGATCAGGAAAAATCCCAGGAAGGGATTTGGTCCTTGTGAAGAGTAAACAATTCCAGGCTAGGGTCCCCTTTAACAAGCAGCAAGCCCTGGGTTAGCTGGCTTGGGAGTCTTCCTCGGCCCAGCCACAGGAACTTTTACCCTGGGACAGCGAGGAGAGTTGGGTTTCGGAGCCCAGGAAGGTCAAGGAAACCTCTGGTGACAAGGAACGCCAGAACTAGCTGTGCTGTAGAGTGGGGCAGGGTTGAGAAGGAACCAGCACGGGCCGGTGAGTACAGACGTGGGCCAGGGGGCAGACGCCAGGGATGCCTCTGGCTATGGGCACTTACAGGAGTCTGGAGGTTTGGCTTTGGTTCCAGGCTAGAGGGGAGAACTGAAGATCTGAAGCCAGAGGCACCACCCCCCACCCATATCCCAGGACTAGAGGTGATTACAAAAATTAAGCTATTACTGCAAAAAAATGCATAGGCAAAGGAGGAAGAATCCAACCATAGAAAGTTATTATGGGAATAGAGAAGACTGGGGTTCATCTTCAGAGGAGGCTGTTGAAGCAAAGAAACCTTCTTCTACCCCAAAAGGTAACGTCAAATGATCACCTGCCCAAAAAGAATTCATAGAAGAACTTTAAAAAGACTTAAAAATCAAATGAGAGAAATGGAGGAAAAACTTAAAAAAAAAAACTAAGAATAATCCAAGAAAAACAAGAAGATGATGAAAAGAAAGTCCACCAATTAAAAAAGGAGACCCAGAATCTTAAGAAAGAAAATGACACTTTGAAAATTAGAACTGGGCAAGGCAAAGCAAGCAAAATTATAAGAGACCAAGAAATAATTAAACAAAATACGAAGAATGAAAAAATAGAAGAAAAAGTGAAACATCTTATAAAAAAATTGATCTGGAGAACAGATCAAGAAGAGAAAACATAAAAATAACTGGACTATCTGAAAGCTATGATAAAAAAAAAAAGAATCTTGATACAATAATATAAGAAATAAAAGAAAATTGTCCTGAAGCATTTGAACAAAGGCGGAAAGTAGAAATAGAAAAAATCCATCTATCACCACTTGAAAGAGATCCTGTGAAGCAAACTCATAGGAATATTGTAGTCAAATTCTGAAATCCCCAGCTCAAGGATAAAATATTAAAAGCAAGAAGTAAAAATCAATTTAAATATGATGGTGCCACAATTAGAATCACTCAAGGATTTGCAGCAGAAACACTAAAGGACTACAGGTCTTGGAATACTATATATCGAAGAGCAAAAGAACTGGGGCTCCAGCCAAAAATATCATACCCAGCAAGGTTAAGTATAATTCTGAATGAAAAAAAAAAAAAAAGACATTTGATCAACTGTCAAGACTTTCAAGACTTTGTTAAACAAAAAAAAACACAAACAACTTAATAGAAGACTTGACATACAAGAGCCAAGAGAAACATAAGGTACATATCAAAC
Organism: Vombatus ursinus; assembly: GCF_900497805.2. Classification (NCBI taxonomy): domain Eukaryota; kingdom Metazoa; phylum Chordata; class Mammalia; order Diprotodontia; family Vombatidae; genus Vombatus; species Vombatus ursinus. The sequence continues at coordinate 45,546,744 of NW_020954559.1, read as the reverse complement.
ATTGATTACAAGGGATTTAATAAGGACAGATCATTTGCTTTCTATATATGTAAAATGCATGTTTAAGATTGTCATTAGTAACTGGGTATTTCACAAGAAAGATTGGGGTAGACCTGAGTATGACATGACTTCAAAAAGTAAAACCATTTAGGAACAGCTATAAAGAGTAATTATTTTATACAAATGAGGTAGACACACTTTTTTTTGTTGTTTGTTTTGTTTTTTGGGTTTTTTTTTTTTTAGGCAACTGGAGTTAAGTGATTTGCGCAGTGTCACACAGCTAGTAAGTATCAAGTGTTTGATCTGAGGCCGGATTTGAACTCAGGTCCTCTTGACTTCAGGGCCGGTGCTCTATCCACTGCAACACATAGCTGTCCTTTAAATGAGGTGCAAGAGGAAAAATTAACATAGAGGAATTAGATGGGGGAGGAGGGCTGGTAGTTCTGGTAACCTATTTTCATCGGGAATGGGTTTAAGGGGGAACAATATATATATATGTATATATATATCCAGAAGAGTATAAAAGTCTTCTAAATTCAGAAGAAATAAAACGATAAGTGGTTGGGGAGGGGTGAGAGGACAAGGGAGGATCTCTAGAGGGGAAGGGCAGGGAATAGGTTAAAGGGGGGGTACAGAAGGGTGTTTATACCAATGGGAATGGGAGGATAAGAGAGGGATCTCTAGAGGAGAGGGTGAAGGAATAGGTTATAGGGGACTATAGAAGGGCGTTTAGATTTACGGGAATGGGAGGACAGGGGAAGAGATTCTTGGAGGTGGGCAGGCTTAGTAATAGGAGGGCAAGGCAGTGGATGGAAGTAAAGTAGAAGAGTCAGGAGGCATAGGAAACAAGAGATACACACAAACATGAAAACAAAGATCAGGAACAGAATTTGTTAGGGAAAGTATATGTCTATATATGCATGTACATATATTTATATATGTATGTATATATCTATATCTATACAGAAAGGCCACACGTGGCCTCTAGGCCATCCGCAGGTTTCCTACCCCTGATCTTAGACCCTGTAGAAGGAAGATAGCAGGATTTAAATAAAATCATCATTATAGAGACTGCTATGGGAAAATAAGAAAGCCAAATTATCCAGACTTACAACTTCCTTCATTCCTTTCAAGGAAGATACAAGAGGAAGATGGGGGAGAAAAAAAAAAGCTGAATGTGAAAATGGGGGCAGAGTGGGGGAGAAGGGAAGCTATCAGACCAACAGAACATATGTCTCAAGGTCTTCACATCCCAAGGCCTCTTGAAGTCATCCAGACAGTCCATTAAGTATTTACTGAGCACCCATACAGTGCACAAGGTGGTTTGGTACAATTTTACTCAATGTGCTCTGTAAGAAATTCTGTAATCTAACTCAGTCTCTTTCCACAATTACCGTCAAAGTATAGCTTGTACTTTTTTCATGGAATTGTGGACTTGGAAGGGATGCCTGAGGTCACCCAATCCAACTTCTTACCCAGTACATCAATAGCATTGTAGAGAGAAGACTAAAAATTTTTGAAGCACTTACTTGTACTCTCCTATCCACAACTAGATGTTCCAGGTATTTAATAATAGACTTAGGGTATTTTTTAAGGCAGTTGATGATGTCATCTGGGTTGAAGATATCTTTCTGGTGCTCTTCCAAAGGTCTTCTGGTAAAAATCTGAACTCCAACCTGAAAAAAAGTGACATTTTAGATAACAGGTTTTTCAAAGTCACCTTATTCTTTTCCTGTTCTAGTTACTGCCCATTTCATACTTCAAGTGAGGAATTAATCATTAATAATGATGAACAATAGAAAGCATGCAAGCACAAAGTAATGCAACATTTATGCTGGCAAAGATTAAACAACATGGGATCAGAGGCAGAACCTACGGTCAAATTAAATGTTGAAACTTCGTTAAAGTTCAGATGGAAAGATATTTCTGGGAAAAGAAGAGGAGAAGCATGCATGTGTGTATGTATACACACACATTACACCTGCTATGTGCCAGGCACCATGCTAATCACTTTTTACAAATATCATTTCATTTGATCCTCACAATAACCTATTAATATCTCCATTAGTTAAATAACTTGCCTAGGGTCACGTAGCTAATAAGTGCCTGAGGCTAAATTTGAGTTCCAGACTTCTTGACTCCTGGTCCAGTCCTCTATCCATTGAACTGCCTCATTACACAGTAAAAGTTGGACAGAGAAAATGAAGGGTTTACTTTATCATGGGTTTTGACAACATGAAGAGTAACAACTTGGAGCAATCCACAGATCACCTAAGTATAACAATGTCCTCTTGCTGAAGAACAACTGAAAAATCATCAGAAAAAAAAAACAAACAACTGACCTAGTGGAATATCACTATGCTGTGAGGAATGATGAGCAGGTTGATTTTAGAAAAACATGAAAAGACTTCCACGAAATAATGAAGAATGAAATGAGCAGAAATGTTGTATACAGTAACAGAAATATTGTTCAAAGAAAAACTGTGAATGATTAAGTTATTCTGAGTATTATAAATGTTCAAATTAACTGCAAAGAATCTATGAGGATTCTATCCATCTCCAGAGAAAGAACTGACAAATAGAACTAGGCATAGTATAGTTTTACATACATACACACATACATCACATATGTGTGTATGTATGTATATATATGTATCTACATCTATATATCTATAACTATCTCTGTCAAATGGTGGCCTTCTATAGTGTGTGGGTAGGGGGGAAGGGGGAAGGGAGACAGCTTGGAACTTAAAATGAACCAAAAATAATTAAATTACATTTTTTAAAAATTGACCATTCAATAGTTGATTCAATAGAATTAACTCTCCATTATCTGCATATAGATTGTCCATATAGATCTGTGAGCTGTTTAAAGTGGCAAATATTTAAATAGTTTTGTTGCTGCCTGCCACCTTACATGTTCCTGTAACTTGATTTGTACTAAAACAACTGAAAAGTTATTTCAAGGGAAATTTAACAACAAAGGAAACATGTAGGAAAGAGAGAATGAGGGGAAAAAATCATTAAAAAATGGAAAAATCTCATAAAAATGATTTTTGTATCATTCACTATTTTGGAATTTTTTTATATCACTACCTTCCTCTGCTAGATAACTGACAGCTGACTACCTATCTAGAACTGCTATTCATCTTCATAATACCTATAAGTGTTTCCAATATAACAGGTTTAGGTGATTTACACAACATTATGGAAAGATGAGGAAATGAACTTCTGGATGTGAGAAAACAATATTCAAACACAGGAAAATACCCCAAGAAATGTGTGGCTATTGCTGAAAGCAAAATCCACAAGTTTCTGGGAGAGAGAACTTATTCACTGTACAAGTACTCTTCAAGCTTCCTCACCCACTAACTAACCCTCTTTCGTATCACAAAACCAAGATCAACATTTTAAAACTGTTCACAGAGCATGATGTACAATGTTCCCAATGCTATCAGTGGCCATCAGCAATTTCTGTGTCCTCTTTGAAAACAGCTTTATGAAGAATAGAGGCAGTACTCTTAAGGCACGTGGCACAACTGTTGCAAATTCTGTACTGAACCCCACAAGGGTATTAAAATCCAGGACAACTTGTCCCAGGTTTAGCCAAACGTGTCCCACTGGACTGCATGCTTCATCCCCACAGTCCAAGGTGAACTCAGGCAGTTCAGTGCTTTACATGGAGGGAACAGACATTTCTCCTACTTCTTTGAATCTGCATCTGTTCTGCTTTTGGACTGTATTAAAAAGCCTTCTATTGTTCTCCCTGCCTCAAATGTCTCCCCAGCTCTATCCTCTCAGCTGTCAGAATAATTTTCCTCAAGTGTAGGGCTCACCATGTCAACCTATTACTCATTAATTTCCAGCAGGTCTCTATTGGTCACATAATACCCTTTACAACCTGGTCCCTTTTTACCTTTTTCATTCCCTTACACTTTACTCTCTGCTATGAACTCTATGACCCAGTTTCATCAGACTACTTGCTTTCCTTGAACACAAGGAAAGAGAATTAACTCTCTTCTTGACTGTGCCTTTGCAGTGGCCATTGGCCCTGCTCACTCACCTCCACCTGCTAGAATCCTGGGCTTTCATGACGTTGCCCCAATCAAACCTTCTGCAGGAGGCCCTCTCCTGTCCTCCTTGCTGCTTGTGTCTGCCCTGAGATTGCCTTCCTTCCACTCTCTTCCACTGTTATTTACACACTGTCTCCTCCTTTAGAATGTAAGTTCCTCCTTGTGAGGCAGCCCTTCTTACCCCAGCACTTCACACAATGCTTAGTACACACAAGGGCTCAATAAATTTAGCTAATTGACTGGCAAGGACCTTGTACTATAGGGCAGCAGCAACCTCACCCATCCCTACTGCCCGGCATGACTATACTTCATTCCTGCCTTCTTTTCTCTCTTTCCCAAGACACAACAGCTTCTTTCTGCCCACTCTAGTCTATAGCTTTTGCCTTCTTGCTTGCTCCTACCTAAGGCAGACCAGCCCTGGGCTCTGATAAGCAGATTAGCAACAGCAATGGGAATGGCAAGCAGCAAGGACAATGGATTCTCATGTGGCAGTGTACCTAGTATGCAGGGTTCTGTATTTCCAGCTTCTGTCTAATCCTCTCCTTCAGGGAGCCAAGCAATGGAACACTATTGTTCATTCCAACTTTGCTTTAGCTCACAGGAAGGGAAATGACAGACTTTAACCTGTTAGGTGAAGTTTCAAAAAAAAGAGGACATTTTACAGGGAAAGCTACAAAACATGACTTGGCAAGAAATAACTTGCCTCAAGAGATAAATCAGAAAAGCCTGCCACAGTGGCTCTGAAATAGGGTACTTACCTAAATGCTCAAGTTAAGACAGGTGTTAAGATAGGAAGGTGTTAAGGGGGAATAAAAAAAGTAAAATACAAGTCAGAAAGTAGCTCAATATTTTTTTCTCTAAAAATGACATTTTTTTCCTCAACCAAAGAAAGAAGACATGTATGAAGCACAAACCTCCTCACTTTTCTGCAATACCCACTCAGCATATTTCCACACTAGTTCTTGGTCTAAGCAGTAGGTTAGGAAATCAACAATATATTCATAAAGGTCTGAACGAGTAGAGTCATGGATTTCTCCATTCACAATGTTCACCCATAACTGGAAAAAGGAAAAGAAATAGGTTAATTAACTATATCTCTCTCCAGAATTAGCTTAAATAAGATTAAGGCACTTTGTCTTTTATTTTTCTTTTTGAGTTTCATCAATTTTTGTGACATCACTGTCATTTCCCCAGCAATTCCTGTGTTCCCCAATAAAACTATTTAATGTAACAAAGAAATATAATTAAGTAAACCATAGCAGCATATGCCATATTCTGCACCTGAATCCACCACTCCTCTACATAAAGCAGGGATTACCTATTCTTTTTATCTTGACATCATTCTATGAACAGCATTATGTATGTAGCTTATGGAGAAAAAAGAAAAAAAACAAGGGGCTGAAGGCTCCTCTCAAAAAGGGTTCATATAAAGTCATTTCCAGAGAACCCACAGTCATGACTGTAGCCACTAGAAGTATGTGACTTAAGTGACAATCATTGCCTTCACCACTTTTTGCTGAGGTAATGCTACCACATATCAAACCATAGAATGGTTTTGTTCTCTATTTCAATGTTCATTAGTCCAATTACTATGAAATTTGTGTAGATTTGTGAGGATAAGAAGAAAGCTTTCGGTAACATTTCCTTAGAAATGGTGTTCCTACCAAAAAAAATGAGAAAAATAATTATTAATAACATGATTTGGGGAAATTCAGATCTTCCCCTTTTTCTATCATCCTCATTTCAAGACATCAGTCTCTGATGGTTGAGCTAACCTTCTCTTCTACCTGACCCCATCCAACCTTACAAGGAATCTCTAGTCTAAGGTGAATTCCATTCAATCAAACTTGGGTGGAGATAGATCCTTTTGTCTAGACTGCCCAAGGCTGGGGATGGTCTGGATATAGGAATAGTCTCCCTCTCACCAAGAATGACATAATGTCACCCGTTGGAGTGAGCTTACTTCTCTTTGTAAGGTCCACCTCTCATTAATTGTTAACCAATAAGAGTTGAGTGCCACCCTTAGGAATACTCTTCCAAAAGGGCCTATAAGCTGTGAGCCTGCCATGAACATCTTTGGTCTAAGACTCAGCCAAATGACCATCCTTTTATTAAAATGCTGGCATTATTAATAAAATGATTAAATTACTCAGAAATTATGTCTCTTGAACCTTTTTAAACATCACAAAAACTCTATCTTTTTTGGTCCTAGAAAAGTGTTCTAAATCAAGCTAAGATGACCAGTGTTTAGACCCATCCCATCCCATCAAGTTGGTATGATTTTAAAAAATACACGTGAATAAAGCAGTAATTACATTGATACTCTAGAGAGGCCAAACAAACCTGCACTGCAGCAGCATCCTGGCCATTATAATGATAAAGAAGTCCAAGTGCAAAGTATCTGAAAGGAAAAATAAAAGTAGTCAGTGTATAGCCTTCTCCATCTTGCTCATGGAGCAACGAAGTCACACACACACACACACACACACACACAGAGTTTAGGTGGATGGATATGCTTTGGTTTTCTACAGAAAACGTATATGTAGCCCAGGATGGCCAATGAGAAAAGGTAAGGACGATTAATACCATATTAACATTATATATTAACATCAAATCTGAGATGTTGAAAAATGATAACTTGATGAAATTTTTATTTTAAATACAAAATCTCTTTCAGCATAAAATGTGTTACTGCTGGCCCTGAAGTACACTGTTTCAAATAATTTTAAAAATACACATATATATCACTCATCACTTCATAAACTGCTTCTCTTCTCTACAACTTCTAGTTGTAACGAGCCATGACATAAGACGCAATGTAGCACAGTGGGCAGAAAAGCCAAAGAGACCTGAGTTTAAGTCCCACTTTGGACACATCCTGGCTGTGTGACCCTGGACAAGAGCAAAGGGGTCAGAAACCTGGGTTCTAGTCCCAGGTCTGCCAGCTATGTGGCTTTAGAATGGAAGCCTAATGTATTGGAAGCCTAAGGTTCCTTCCAAATTTAAAAGATTGCCTACAATAGATGGATAAAGCATTTATTAAATGCTTACTGTGTGCCATGACATATACTTGAATGTCATTATAATGTCTGTCATCCTGATCTGAGGCTTCCTCCATTTCTTTAAAATACTAATGATAAGCATGGAACCCAGTCATGTGCTAGGCATCCAAATGAACAGAATTAGATATTCTCCTATTCAAACATTCATTATTAATGGCCAGGGAAAGGTCTCAATCTTGTGCCACTCTTCCCCTGAGGAAGCCATGATATACAAAGTTTGGCTTTTTCCCTGAAGGGAGAAACTCTCTGGGCATCTTTCAGTAGTATTCTGGGTTCCTGGTTCTATAAAGCACTACCGTGTATTTTCTTAACATTATTATCTAGGTTCCAGTGTATTTTCTTAACATTATTATGCTATCAATAATACTTTAAGAACCACCTGAAAGGAACATTTCATTAATCAGTTAGATACTAAAAATTCTGATGTTCTTCATAAGTGCCCACTCTATATAGCACAATGTGCTAAACTGGTTCCAGGGGAAATAGGAGAAATTAACAGCACTACCTTAATCCTGTTATTATTCAGTGGTTTCCTACAGAAATGAAGAAAGTAACTTCTTCCAAGGCTGAAAAACTCAACCAGTAAGAACTGGACCGGTATTAAGATTTTTAAAAGCTTTTCCTTTTTCCTGCCAGTTCTAAGCTGAGTTATCATTCATTGCAGGACATCCTTGGTTTTTTAATAAAATGCCAACGTAGTTTCTTTCATCTGTATAAATTTATAGATTTAAGCATGAGGCCCTCCCAAAGTAAAGGAGAAATGTAAGAATTACTTTAACTCGAGGAAAAAGCAGTTAAATGGTGACTGATGTTAACTAACTTTAACTGACTGATAATATTGATTGTACTACCCAGAGATCCCTTGATGATAGAATTGAATCTGAAAACCAAGACCACAGTATTAAAATCTGACCTAGGCTTTGAATGATCATGCATATTTCTGCCACTATCCTGACTTAGAAGAATCATTCACTTTTTGATGTATATCCCTTGGAAAGCTCCAATTTTAGGATTATGCCATCCAGGCTTAATTTCTAGACCAGAGCTTCTTAATTATTTTTGTGTGTGTGACATGAACCCATTTGGCAATCTAATGAAGAAGACCACGGACCCCTTTTCAGAATGTTTTTTAAAATATATAGGATTGCAAGAGAAACTAATGAGATTGAAATACAGCTACCAAAATATCCATTAAAAAAGTTCATGAACCCCAAGTTACAAACCAATGTTCTAGACAGTAGCCCTTACCAACCACATCTTTCAGGAATGGAGGGTGTCTAGTACATGCATCATTGCTATCCCATCTTGGAAAAAATGACTCACTTTTTGTGTTTCTCAAGCCACGCCACACTATCTGTTAAAAGGCAGGAGTTCTCTGTGACCAAAAGGTCCAGCAAGCTTTCGTGATCTGCTTCTGCATACAACTTGAGCAAAGCAGTGTCAATATCTTCTTTGTAGCCATTTGCCACTTCTGTGCTACGGACCTCCTTTAAGTAGCTCATGAGGAATCTTTTGCACTTGGTCATCTTCTCCTGGTCCCCTTGAGTCAGCTGGTTCAGGTCTGCATACTCATGCAGAGGGGGGTGAGACCGTGTGAATGAAGAAGTAGTAGGCAACAGGAAGGGATACAGAGATATCAGCTCCCGGACATCAAGCTGGCCGCTTCTGCAATTACAGTGTCAAACTAAATGAAGCAAAAAAGAAAGAAAGAGTACACATAGGCACACAAAAACAATACTGAGGTTGTGTGCAAACATACACACATTTCTGGTCTTGGGGACATTCTTTAAAAAAAAAAAAAACAAAACCATTTATCGGTAAGTATAACTTGGCACAGACCGAAATCTATTTAGGCTTGTTTCTGTACACATACTTATATATTCAAAACTTAAAACTAATGTAAGAAGAAAGAAAAGGATGATGAGTCACATACTTCCTGAGTAAGGAAGTTGGGAAACTTTGTAAGGATAAAGGTTTCCTGGGGGAAAAAAAAGCTAAATCAATGTGAGGATGAGCAACTTGTTTAAGCCAGAGGACACAATCTTTAGAACATCTGATAGTAATATACAGTATTCATAAAGGCAGCAGCTTTCAAGGGGTATTTATTTAAACCCTTAATCTAACTAAACAAAAACTTCTATAATAGCTAATAGCTAGCATTTATATAGGACTTTAAGGTTTACAACACATTTTTTTTTACATTCATCTCATTTGATCTACCAAAATTTTCAAAAGTATTTTTTCAAAAGGCTAGATACTTTATCTGGACCCTTTTTTTTTTTTTAAGAGAGCAAGTAAATGCAAGAGGAGAGTGCAACCGTAATTATAAACTATACTTTATATAAAGGGAATTATGAGAATTATGAAGCAGCATGACTTTTACTTTATATTTTGGTTTGTAACTGCTAACCAAATAAAATATAAACTCTTTAACCTGGCATTCAAAGCCCTCCACAATATCTTTTCAATCTTACTCCAAACAATTTTCCTTCACACATCAGCAGTCCAGACTAACTGGAGTATTGACCATTCACTGCTTTTGTCATGCATGTCTTTACTGCTTGTGTGCCTTTATACCTGTGACTCCAATTCCTAGAATGGTGATCTTCCATATCCTTACCTGTAAAAACACCTCCCCTCTTTCATGAGCAGCTTAGGTGCTATTTTGTCCCATGAAGCTATTCTGTACCTGATTCCCCCCAGTGAAAAGTCATGTCTTCCTCCTTGAATTTCTCAGACTACTTTCTCTGCACTTCTAGGCATCTATGTAACAACTTGTATTATGGTTAGCTCTGTATTTGTCTTATCTCTCCTGTCAGACTGCAGGCAAGAACTATGTCTTATCTCACCTTAGTATTTCCAGGTTCTAGGACAGCACACTGAACATAGCAGGCATTTAATGAATGGTGAATTGAAATTAATCCCTGTCAGCATTTCATAACCAGCTTTCTTTTTGGCCCAATAATAGTGCAGAATCTCAAGAAAGAATGAGTAAGATTCACTTCTGATGGGGTAATGGAGAGAGCGCAGGACTCAGAGGGAGAACTAGGTTTGAATGCTGATTGACATCTACTAGCTAGGGGAACATGCACAAATTGCTAAATTTCTCTGAGCCTTAATTTCCTTATCTGAAAAATGGAGATAATGATATTGTAGTGCTTGCCTCACAGTATTGTGAGGGTCAAATGTAGAAACCTTTGCAAACTTTACAATGCTATCTGTCAGTTATTGTTAATAGCAGCAGCAGCAGCAACCATAACATACACCAGTATTAGAAGGAAAACCACAAATCTCTTCTACAGGCAACTGTCTTTTAACACTTCAAAAAATGTAGTAGGTCTCCTTTTTGTCTCTCTGTAAGCTGGGTGAAAAGAAAGTACGCAAAGCTGCTGCTATCCCATTTGGCTCAGAGGACAGGGAAAGTGAAAAGTACCAGCCCCCCTTCCCAGGAGAGAAGAAAAGGGAGGAAGAAAGGAAGAAAAGGGAAGGAGGGTGGGAGGAAAGAATGTATACTTTTGAAGAGGGATTAATTATAAAGATGGAGTGTATCTCTAAGAGAATAGGACAAGATTTTAAGACGAGCAGTCTTTCCTAATTTTTTTTTTTTTAAATAGGACAGGAGAGGCAGCATGGTAGAGAGAGCACAGATGTGGGAATCAGAAAACTCTGGGTTTGAATTCTACATCAGACAATTACTAGCTATGTCACCTTGGGCAAATCACTTCTTTTCTGTGCCTCAGTTTCCTTCTCTGTTAAAAAAAAAAAAAGGGGGATTGGACTCTGACTCCTAAGGTCCTTTTCATCTCTAAAACTATGATCCCATGATCCTATCAAGTCACTTTATAGAAGTCAATTCCAAAATCCTCCTTGATGGCCTGTTCTAGTACTTACGTTTAACCAATTAACCTCTTCTTGTTCAATTTTCTATAGAAAGAATAAAAGCAGCATTAAGAGGGAGGGCTCTGGATTTGGAAGACCCAGGTTCAAACTCCACTTCTGCCTCTTGAGCCTTTTTCCTCACCCGTAAAATGGGGATTATTATAATAATCCTTGTATTACCTATTCAGAGGGTCATTGTGAGGCATGAACTTGACTAAATGTAAAGTGCTATGTAAGTGTAAATACACAGGACCATAGATTTGGAGTTAGAAGGGATCTCAGATTCATTTTACAGAAGAGAAAACTAAGATATAGGGAGATTAAGTGACAACATGGATAATTAAGTAATAGAGTCAAGATTAGAAAGCAGGACCTCTGATTCCAAATCCAGAACATTCTCCAATTCAGAGAGCATGTGGTCAACGTCCTCCCAGGAACCTTTCATCTATTATTAAGAATTATGAAGGTCATCCTTTTGATTTTTTTTTTGACAGGTTAAACAACCTCAAAATCCTTTCCTTCACAAAAATTGCCATAGTGTGCTCCTCTAATTTCACTCTAATTAAAGCTGCAAATAGTTGGAGAGTGAAGAGATGTAAGTCAAATGATCAGCATTAATTCAGAAGCAATAACTGACATTTCTATTTGATGTACAAGACATAATGGTATTATGAGAGCCATAACTAGCACAGGGTCAGTGGGATTCTGCCCGAGGCGGCTGCACCTCAATGAGAGGAGAATATGCTGTTCCCTCTGCTAGTTCTGGGCCTTGTGGCCCTTTCCCAGCCATGTTACATACTCTCCCTGGGCAGGTACGTGCTGACCTCCCCAGTAGAGACTTCAGGATCTTGATCTCCCCTCAAATGAATTTGCCCTAGGGGCTAGAGTTCCTACTGATAACTCTAGTTATTATCTGTCCTACAGCACTACATTCTAGAAAGATCTTTTGACCTTGAAGAGCATAACCTACTTTTTTTTTTCAGGAGGATCAAGGTAATGATAGCTTTAACACCAACATTCCAATTTACCTGAAAAGTTCTTTAGCTTCTAGGAACTGAAGCTGTGCAAACTGTATAAACCCCGCCTGCTGCAGGATTCTTCTGTACATTACCTGCAAGGAAAGAGACGATTTGCATTTCTAAGAGAGAACAAATCATCACTTCTTCATTACCTCAAAAGATTCAGGATTTCATCAGGGTCAGAAATTCCCTCTATCAATATACCTGTACTTTGGTTGATAATCTTATGAGTTGCTATGGTTAAAAAAAAAAATCATCCCAGTGGCAAACCTTTGGGTGATAAGCCTCCCCAGAGTTAGACAGGCTAGTCTTCAAATGCCAAACACACAGCCTGTTGCTAGAACCATATGCAAAGCTTTTTCTTAGGTGGTAAGGCCTGCTGGAATTTCTACTCTACTGCCAACATTGCAGTCAAGGACCCAAGGCTACTGCCACAATGTGAAGAGGCACTGGTATTTGAACTTCAGTGCTTTTTGGCTAAGATCATTACTATGATAATTTCTTAAATGGGTTCTTTGATTTCAGTCCCTCCTTCCAATCCTTCCAGATTAATTTCCCTAAAGGATCACTTTTATCACATCATTTCCTCATTTGAGAGCCTATAACAGCTCCTTACTGCTTATCAAATCAAGATTTCACTCTTCAATTTGGTATTTAAGTACCTTCCCCAACAGCATATACACTGTTGTTTGTTTAGACTTCTCTCCCACTACTCCCAATAGGCCAACTCCTTGTCATCCTCATATGTGCCATGCTCATTACATGCCAAATCTAAATTTTATACTTTTTTCAAAGTCCAGCTCAAGACCGACCTCCATCAAGTGCCCAAAGAAACCAGGCTACCTATCTTCTATCCACAATCATCTTTGTCTTAATTCTGTGAATTCTAATTATGTACATAGACTTCAACAGAATATCTTGAACCAGTCTATCTGCTGTCTTGAATTATTCTCTAATTGTTTTGCATATATACATATATATAGTGTACATATGGCGGTGTGTATATGTATCTCTGTGTATATATACACACATAACATATATGGGTACACACACATATATATATGTAAATATGTATATATATGTGTGTGTGTATATGTGTGTGTATATATATATATATACATATATATATATAAAACACACACATACATTTCTTTTTTTGTTGTTGTTTTGTTTTGTTCCGGCGAGGCTATTGGGGTTAAGTGACTTGCCCAGAGTCACACAACTAGTAAGTGTCAAATGTCTGAGGGCACATTTGAACTCAGGTCCTCCTGACTCCAGGGCCAGTGTTCTATCCACCGCACCCCATAGCTGCCCATGTGAAGTTTTAACCTTTATTAAAACTTTTGGATATTGTACATCCAACATTTTGATATTAGATACACACTTCTAGGTGTGTATATTAGGTACTGGACTGATATTTCCTGCTTGATTCTACTTCATTTTCAGAGAAAAGACATCCTTTTCCAACCACAGTGTCTGAATAAATCAAGAGAGAAAATTTTAAAAGCACTCTTTCAACTAGACATTAAGAACCAAAAATGGTATAGCTTCCGAAGGGTGGCCAACAACCACACGATGGCAGCAAAGGGTAAGAAAATAAGGGTAGCTGTTACTTTACATAATCAAAAGGTTTCTGAGAAGTTGGACGTAAACAGAAATTAGAAACAAAAGGCCATTCTGAATTTCCTCTGCTCTTTTGCTGTAAGCTCAGAAGGGGGAGTGGCCCTTCTTGTCAAAGCTAAACCCATCACTTGTGCTTGTGATCAATCCCATTCCTCTTTTGGGAACTTTGCAAATAAGAAAAACTTTCTTGAAAATGCAATGGATTGAGCCTAGTACATTGAATCTTATTATAAAGACATGAACTTTCAAGTAAAGGATGGTCAGAAGGCAATTACAGTGAGCAAGTTATGGTACAATGAAAATACTGTCAGTAAATTTAATCTTAAACAGAAGTTTTTCAGGTAAAATTTGTTTGAAGCCCCTTGTTCCCCAATCAGTCGTTGGCTGGCTCAGACTGGCAAGTCATTTAATCTCAGTTAAGGTGTTAACTGATAGTTAAAGTGTTAGAAGATCAAGCCTCTCCAAAGGCATTTGCATTTTTATAGGAGATTGTTTAGAGAGAAAAAACAACTAATAAGGCCTGCCCAGGGCACAGCTAGGGAGTTAGGTACAGCAGATAAAGTGGTTTTGTGTTTTTGTTTTTGTTTTAAATTGAAGGTTTGTGGAGAGCAAGTCAAGTCAATCACCACCATTTTCCCCAATAGCATGGGCTCAAAATCACGTCTCTTTGTCACATTTTGGTAATTCTTATGATATTTCAAACTTTTTAATTCTTATTTGATCCGTTATGGTGATCTGTGACCAGTGATTTCTGATATTACTATTATAATTGTGGTGTTTTGTTTTGTTTTTTTGGGGGGAGGTAAATTTAATTGGTAAATGTTGTGTGTTCTGACTGTTCCACTGACCTGCTGTCTCTGTCTCTCTTCCTTCTCCTCCAGCCTTCCTATTCCCTGAGATAGAACAATATTAAAAGTAGGCCAATTAATAACCCTACAATGGCCTCTAAGTACTCCTGTGAAAAAAAGAGCCAAATGATGTGGCAAACTTCATCATTGCCTTACTTTAAGAAATCGCCACAGCGAACCCAACCTTCAACAACTATGACCCTATCAAAATCAAGGCAAGACCTTCCACCAGGAAAAAGATTATGACTACTGAAGGCTCAGATGTTGGTTAGCATTTTTTTTTTTAGCCATAAGTATTTTTAAATTAAGGTATGTACTTTAGACATAATACTATTGCATACTTAATAGACTTTAGTCTAGGATAAACATAACTTTTATGTGCACTGAAGAATCAAAAAATTCATGTGACTCAATTGTGATATTTGCTTTATTGCAGTCTATTGTGGTCTAGAACCAAACCCACAGTATCTTCTAGCACCATTATATCTGAAGTGTGTGAGAGGGACAATCAGGTTCTAGACCAGGAGTCAAGGACCTTTTTTGTGTCATAGATC
The DNA here is from genome assembly GCF_900497805.2 of Vombatus ursinus. NCBI lineage: Eukaryota > Metazoa > Chordata > Mammalia > Diprotodontia > Vombatidae > Vombatus > Vombatus ursinus. The sequence goes on along the minus strand of NW_020954559.1, from coordinate 45,531,686 downwards.
CCTTTGGCAGGCCAATGAAGCCTATGGACACCTCAGATTAAAATAAATTATTACAAAAGAAACCAATTATATTAAAATGCAGGTATCAAAATTGAAAAAAAAAAAATTCAGGAATCCCAGGTTAAGAAATCCTTGATCTAGACTAAAGGATTCCTGACCTGTCCAAAACCTTACAAATTTCCACCGAAGTCAATCCATCTTGCAATCACAGTTGCTAAAAGGAGTTGGGGGCAGAAGAGAGATATCAAAACTTGTGGCCATTTTCTGTCACCCCATACATGAAATGGTAGAGATGAGAAGCATAACAGAATTATGCCACTAACATTAATATTAAAGTAAGGAAACAGAAATTTACCACGTCATTACAGATACCATATGCAGACACAAGCCAAATGAGGCTCATCTACTATATGAGCCAAATGAGGCTCATCTACTATATGACCACTCCTTGATTAAAATATTCTCTTCTATTTTGGAGACAAAATTGTAGGATCATCATTCTAATAGAAAGAACTTCAAAACAGGACATTTAGTCCAAACTCCTCATTTTAAGATGAGCCAACTGTGTCCCAGGAAGGTTAATTTAGTAGGTCACACAGGTTGGGTTGTAAGGACTAGAGGTAAAATTTGATTTTAAATCCTCTGACTCCACAGCTACTGCTATTTCTACTATATCATGCTATTTTTAAAATAAATTGTTGAAAGTCAAATGTAGACAAGAACCTAAATACTGACTGGCATGATTGCAAAAACTGATTTGAGAAAAACAATTCCAAATAATAAAAGTGACCCAGAATTGGAAAGGGCTGCCTCAGGATGTCTCCCGTTTGTGTTACAATGGCTGGTGCCCACCAGGCAGACGTAATATCAAGAGATTCTTGTTCAGATTTAAAATGCACCAGATGGTCCCCGAGGTCCCTTCCAATTCTGATTCTGTATATGCTGCTTCGAAATGATCTGGCATCACATAAAGAACAGTGGATTTTGAATCAAACCCTATCTCTGGCACTTACTGCCTGTGTGACCCTGGGCAAATGCCTTCGTTTTGCTGGGCCTCAGCTTCCTCTCTGAGATCTCTCTGGGTTCTAGAGCTATGATCCAGTGACAAGGTGACTTCTGAGGTCTCTGACCCTATGAACTCCTGCTCTACTACGTGACTTTAAGAAGGTCATCCATGGGGGGAGGGAAAGGGTAGTTTTGTTTTATTTCCTAAAATGAGATGAGGCAAGATAATCTCTAAGGTTACTTCTGGCTCTGAGTCCCATGACCTTTCCACTTACTTTCTATATCAGAAAGGTTTTTTTTATTTTATTTTTAAAAAACCTTCTCCAGTTCAGTTATTGCACAGAATTGTTTCTCCTTATAATAATCATACACACATATGCAGAGCTCACTGAACAGAAAGAACGGCCAATTTTTAAAAGAAGAAAAACAGAAACTCCTAGTCAAGTTCCTTCAGAACAAATGGACACAGAAACAAACACACTTCAAGAGCTAAAATGGAAATCACTGACTCATAGATTTAGAGCTAGAAGAGACCTTTGAGCCGTCTCATCCAAAACCTTCGCTTTAAGGCCCAGAGAGATGAAGGGACTACCCTTTACACAGGCACTAAAGTACAGAATGAGTTGTTAAATTTGGGTCCTCTGACTCCTGAAGCTTCATAAAATAATATTTTATTTTATAACTTTGTGTTATGCTTAATGCGGAACAGACCCTGCTCTTTTCCCCCAACATCTTGGGTCTTTCTTTCTGTTCTGGCTTCTTAGGAGCTCTAAGCAACCCTCTAAGCCTCAACTAAATACTCTGAGACCATGGTTTCATGTTGATTTCTTGCTGTACCATCCCTATTTCTGCAGTGAACAAAGCAAAGGCGGGGAAAAGCTGATGAGAAAGGAAAGGGAAAACAGGTAGTAGTGGACACCAGTCTCCTTGACCCCTTCCTGTTTTCTCTGGTCTATCTTTCCCTCTTCTCACTCTTTCTGATATTAAAGAAAGAGAAGAAGTTCTTATTCACAGAGTCTCTGAGCTCCCTCATTTGGAAGATGAGGTGATTTGTAACGAAATTGTGCTATTAAGTATTCTCAAGATTCATAAAAGTTTTTCCTAAGATTTGCCCGAGATACACTGTTATCTTTAAGAGTCACAAATTGCCACTTTATAAGTAAAGTAACATATTTACCTACCCTGAGGGTGTGCTCCATTAGTGTGTCAACATTCCTAACAACACATTATTATTGACATTCATCCTCCTTTTAAATATTGTTACAAACATCTCAAAAGTCAAGTTAAATAATGTTTTAGAATAAAGAAATGCACAAATGACTATGGGAATTTTATCTTCTAATTTGTTGCTATTTTTTCTCTTTTTTTGTACTTCATATGTTTACTCACCCACACACCCCTTATTCTAGCCTTTTGTTCCTTCACGCAGCACTTTGTTTTGCTTTTCTCTAATGCATCACTACAATATTTTGTATGTTTTGCATAGACCTATAGATGCACATGTTGTCTTTCCCAACAGAATGTAAACTTTTTGAGGGCAGTAACATCACTCTTGTCTGCGTAATCCCAGTGCCTAACACAATGCTTGGAACGAACATAGTAAGCGCTCAATAAATGCTTGTTGATTACTATTGAGTATTACTTGTATGTATTTGTATTTTATCCCTCCTCAGTAAATTCAATGTGGGAAGGGGCTGTCTCCCAGTTAAATTTGGTACACCTCATCATCTTTATGCTCTGACAAAGTAGACACTTTAATAAATGTTGGATGAACTGAATTGATCCCAGCAAGCCTTTTATTTTTACCCAATCTAGTCTTTTACTGTTCTGTTCAAAATATCCATTCACAGATTAAAGTTCAATGTGGTTATTACATCAAAAAAAGTGTAATAGTTTAAGGTATCAGATCAAACCACCAGTGTTACTGAAAGTCTTAAATTAGAGCTGTAACTAGGAATTTTTGCACTTGTGCCACAATAATCACTTTTTAAAAAATGTGGTGGAGTGTAGAGAGAGACCCCACTGGCAAAAAGATTACATCCCTAGGGATCTAATATCTTCCAATACAACGCAGGAAGCATTTATTAGACACACAATTTGTGCAAGGTACTGGGCTAGCCTCTGGGGATAAAAATATAAAACCCAAATCATCTCTTCCTTCAAGGAGCTCAAATTCTACTACAGAGAGACATATGTAAACAGATGAGTATATAATTATTTAAAGAGGGAGACAACACTAAAAATCAAGAAAGGCTTCCTGTAGAAGGTGAAATGTAAGTTGAGCCTTAAAGGAAACTTGGGATTCTAAGGGGCAGAGATAAGAGGGGAGTGCATTCCAGGCATAGGAAACAGCTGGAATGCCAAGTTCAGAGAACAGTAATAGGCTGGTTTAGGGCATAGAAAGTTTGTGAAGACAAGTAACATCCAATAAACCTAGAAATGTAAACCCAGAGTGCAATTATGAAGGCCTTGAAGGGCTATGCTAAGGAGTCTGTATTTTACTGTACAGGTAATAGGAAGTCACTGAAGCTTCTCAGGCAGGGGAATTAAAGGCAAGACATAGTTTAGGAATATGATTTTGGCAGCTGTGTGGAAGATGGATTTGAGAGGGAGAGTCTGGAAGAAGACAGTCCAATTAGGAGGCAGAATCAACAAGACATGGCCACTGACTGTATATGGAAGACGTGGAAAAAGGACAAAGTGGAGGGTGATGCTGAGCCCACCACAGAGAGGGTGGTCCCCTCAGGAGAAAGATGGAAGTTTGTTAGAGGAGCCTAGGCTCTCTAGGCTGGAAGACAAGGAGTTCAATTTTGAACACGCTGAATCTGAGATGCTATGGAATACTGAGGTGGAGGTGACATAGGGAGGCAGCAAATGACACAGGAGAGAGATTACGGCTGGACATATACATCTGGAAGTCATCTGCAGAGACAATAATAATGATTTTAGTAAAAGGGCTGTTTGTTTGAACTCTTGGTTTCTAAGGGACAGTCATCGAGACATCAAGACAGGTGGCACTGAAGGGGTGTTTGAGTGGATGCCCTTGACCAACTACTTGCCTCTCCCCTAGATCACTACTATTTCTGTTTCAGGCAGGCATGATCCTGGCCACTCATCTTCCCTTCTTCATTAAGAGGGTGGTGGCAAAAGTCCAGAGCCCTTTACCAACTGCTGAAGGCGATAGGAGGGCAGCTTACCTGTAAACATGAACAGGGATGCATGCTGAATGAATAGTTTGACCCCCACCACGTGTAGCAGGGTGAGTTGGGGGATGACAGCAGAAAGTGCATTGTCAGACACATGCAGCTCTCTCCTACTGCTGCTGCCTCCCCACCCCCACCCCAAGGCATTCCTCAAGGCCTATGGGATTATCTGGGAAATTAAAAATTAGACACCATGGGGTAAATGGGGACCTAGTCTATCCCACCCTCATTACAGTTCTGTCTCTAAATATCAGCAGGAGAGGAGACATAGAAAAAATTGCATGAAGAAAAACTAACTGCAGCCTTGAAAAAATGTTGCACACTTAAAGTTTGGACAAAGAAGAGGCTCTTGAACAATTTTAACACGAGTCTTGCTTAAGACAGCTTAAACAGATTCCAGTGCTTTAAATCTAAAACTGAAATAGAAAAATCATTACTTTAAAATAGAAAATAATTCTTTTTCTTCTACTTTCCCACATCTTAAAATGAGAATCAGAAAAGTAGAGTTTTTCAATCTTAAAAAACCAAACAATTCTTTTGCTTATCTTTCTCTTCTTTTATTTTTCCTTCACTTTAATTCTCCATACTCTCTGGCACACAACCCCATGTGCTTTACTTCTCCCCAATGCCACATCAATGACTCCTTATTGATCATACCCATTAGACAATAGCAGGAAATCTTAGTTATTATATCTATATTTAATATATATAAAATATATACAATTATATTATGTATATAATAATATACAATTATATATATATTTAATACACATATACATATACATAATTCTATCTTAGTTCTCTATGAGATCAGGTCAAGCTCTCTCTGCTCTTTCCAGCATAGCATGCCACTACCTGGCCATGTACAACTCCTACATGCTAGATCTCTTTTCAGGCATGTATATATTTTCTCTCTCCATCTAGATCCTAAGTCCTTGGGTCTTACATTTCTTTGCATACTCAAAAGCACCTTACACAAAAATAATATTTATTGATGGAGTTCATAATTTTCCCCATCATCATCAATGGCATTAATAACACTGCCCTTGCATGCCCCCATCAAAGCTATATATATGTGTGTATATGCACAAATATACATGGATGGTCTATTAATATATTAATATAATATTTATCTTTATATATATATCTTTGCATGTAGTTTTGTTACTGTCAAAAATAGAAAATAATTTGTTCTAAGTTAACATAGTACTAGCAAGATGGAGTTCTTAAGGGTCTAATTTAACAAAGGGAGAAAAATGATTCATAATTAATATATTAGCTATCGTATTCAGGTGTGTCTTTAAGACTTTAATATGTCTGTTCTCTTAAACAGATTGAAGACTCCAACTGTCCTTTAAGAATAACTAACTCAGCCCATTTAGTTTATTCATTTGCTTAGTAAACTTTTTTTCCTATAGACTGCAAAGGTAAACTTCAGCCCAACTTGGTTCCAATGATCACAAATATGAATTGTGCCCTTGATTCATCTCTGTGGGTCCCATGAATAAGAATGACTGGAATGTTTTTCAACTAGGTTTCATTATTATTTGGAAGATTAATTTCTTACACGATCAGAAACTACAGACCTGAAATTTTTCTTTTGGAATGTTCCTTCGTGCTCCTTTTGCTAAAACTAAAGCTTCTTCCACTCTTCGACTTGCAAGGAGATCCTGAATCTGTCTTTCAAGGGGTAATGGAACCAAGATATATACTCCTTTACTGGTAGCTACAATCACTCTTCCTGTGCAGAAATATAAGGGTGTTGTATAAGAACACAAATATCATATTTTACATAATTTTTTATAAACCAGGTTTTTGATATGTGATGCATTTCAAACAACTTTTAATTCAATCCAAATATTTACTAAACTTATACTTTGTGCAAAGCACTGAGAGAGAGCATCCAGGAGAGAGAGAGGAAGACATGATGATCCTGTCCTTTTCATGCTGGGATATGATTTGTCTAATTTAAATGTGTAATTTTAAAATACCTAAAAACATTCCATTCTGTTTTTAGTTCAATTTAAATTTGATAATCTGACTTTGATAATTTGATAATTTTGATAATATAATGTGATAAATTTGATAATATAATTAACGAGTAATTACCCTAGTCCAATATGATTTCTCCCTACCCTGGTCCACTACAGGGTTTATGTATTGCCTATACCACTTTCCAAGACAATAATACCTCACATTATGTCATTAATGTTTGCAAAGCAGTTTACATACATTATCTCATTTGGGCTTCAATAGTCATAGGTACGAGTCTTATGATCTATATTTTACACAAGTGAGAAAAACTGTTCCAGAAAGGTTGAGTTGCTTATTGTCACAGTATCAGAGGCAGGATTTTATCTCAGTTCTCTATGACATCAGGTCAAACTCTCTGCTCTTTCTAACACAGCATGCCACTACCTGGCCATGTACAACTCCTATATGCTAGTTCTCTTTTCAGGAGTATATCTATATATTTCTCTTTCCATTTAGATCCTAAACTCTTGTGTCATATTTCTTTGTATCCTCAAAAACACCTAGCATGATGCCTTGCACAAAAAAAATCATAATTTTCCCCCTCATCTCAATGACATTAATAACACTACTCCTCCACCTCCACCTCCCATCAAGCTTAATACATTGTTTGCTAGGTATAATTATTAATTCAATCTTTCAAAAGATCCATGATTTCTTTAATGTAGGCACTCTCTTCCCTGACCTACACTGAAACTCCTCCATGTTTTAGTTCATGGTTTCATAAATTGTTGCCCTCAAAAACACCAAGCCATTTATCTGGTGACATACCTTTTCGTGCTGAGCCTAAGGGCCAGCTGGGCAGGACCTGCCAAAGCTTGTGCTCCTGTGCCACAGTATTCCAGTACCAAGGGTGAACCACAACATAAGGAAGCATCATACTCAAGACTTTAGTGGAGGACATAATCCTTAGACAGTCAATTTTTAATGTTCTCCTCCCCCTCCCCCCTTTTTAACCAGAAGTTGCCTCTAAATCTGGAGTAAATACATGATCTAGAACAGGGCTCTTATTTTGGAAGTCAATTACAGAGTGCTATTGGTAAAACTGCAATGATCCATCATTTAGAATCGAGTCTTTTCTAAATTAAAAAAGAAACAAAAAGGACCTTTTGAGATTCGAAACATGTTTTTCTGAACTGATTGTTCCAAAAACAAGAGTACAACATTCAGAACCAAAGTACTGTACAGAGTATTTTATACATAACCTTCTTTCTGAAAAGCTATAAAATCTTTACACAGTTATCTTTTTCAAAAATCTTGAGCTAATTAGGCAGGTGAACAAAATCCTTCTCATGTTACTGATGGGGAAATTGAAAAACAGAGAGGCCTAAGGCTTTATCTATTGACTACAAGTGGCATAGGCAGGATCATAGTCCAGTTCTAGCTGCTACTACCGAGAGCTTCCAAATATACTCTGTTGACTCTTAGGAAAGGTCTACAAGAGAGTACTATTCACCAACTCCCTTTTTATATGAAAAGAAATGTAAAGCTTGCATTGCTAACTGAAACATAATTTATGATACCATTCGAAAAGATTAGATTTTTTTAAACAATAGTTGCTAATTATTTGTCAGTACCTTCAAAGTCCTGTAAAATATGACCTTCCTTAAAAGGCAGAGTCTGTTTTTGTTGTTGATCCAACATGCTATGCACTGTAATGAATTCATCATCTAGAGCTATTACGTATGGAAAGCAAATGGCTGCACCAATCACATTCTCTGACCAATGCACAGGTGCACGCTGGGATATCCCATCTACTGTGGCAAACATGCCTATAAAAAAAGAGAGATAAAATTAACTGGAACAAAGATTAATACTGTTAGTGCTGTTTTTATACGGATATGTTTGACTACATAATACATTTATTGTTCAGTTTTTGGAAACTAGGGCTAGACTTAAAGAAATGAGGGAAGGTAAACAGTCCAAAGAATTATAAGGCTTAATTTTGTGAAGGGATTATGTATATCTTTTCCCCAGGATCTATATTCTAGATTCACTTCTGAGAGGTAGTGATTGTGATTTGAAGAGCAGGGAAGGTGTTCATCCAATTTAAGTAGATTGATGTTTCACGTTTTAAAGCTTGCTTTGTCCCAAATATTTTTAACTAATGCATATAGTTTGCTCCTATGGATTGAGATTTTCTTGACCCTACATATTATTCTCTCTCAACTGTTCTTTTTCAGCATTGTGTGCATCCTATAATTAATTTCCTTATCACATATTGTCCAAAACTGAGATTATTATACTCTCCAAACCTGCTCCTCTTTCTGATGTCATTGGCGCCACTGTTCACCCAATGTTCCACGTTGTACATTATCATAGTCTTCCCCAATTGACTGGATGACCACTTTCTGTCAGTCCCACTTCTACAGTCTCTCTCCTACCCATCACTTCCTTTCTATACCCATTGCCACTACTCTAGTACAGACCTTCATTACTACCCTCCTGGTCTTCTGCAATAGTATCTTAACTGGTCTTTGATTCTTCCCTTCTCTTCTGCACTCCACATTACCCTTCACATTACAGCCCAAAATTGGCTTCCTTCTGCACAGATTTGGTCGGCTATCCACGTTGCTTCACTCATCCTTTCTGTCTCCTGAGGACAGCTGGCCATGCAAAGCCTTCTACAATCTGCTGCTACTCTACCTTTACAGGTGCTACTTCATTAACTCCCTTGGTGATACTCTAGGATCCAATCAAAGAGAACTGTGTGCCCTGAACATTCTTTGGGCTTTCCAATCTGAATGCCTTTGGCTCAAGTAATTTCTTGTACTTGGCATGTCCTCTCTCCTCTTTGTTATTTAATCCACCCTTTATAGTCCAACTCAAATGCCGCCACTTCCAGCAAACTTCCTAGATCGCTCTAGCTTGTAATTCATGTGACCCCTTTCAGACCTCACTTAACACTTTGTTTTCCAGCTACCACCTTCTATTCTGCATGATAATTATCTGTGTATCTGTTCTGCTGGGCCTACTATCCTACAAACTTCAAAAAAGCAGGAACTACGTTTGACCTAAACTCCCTAATAGTGCTGTGTACACAAAAGCTTAATAAATATAGAACTAAATTTTGAGTTAATGAAACAGCCAAATGGGGAAAGTAGGAAACAAAGGCAATCTAGGGGCAGAACTTTCACCCAAATGTCAGGCAAAGTGGGGGAAATGGTGAAGAAATAGACAGAGTCAAATCTGGGTTTGGTTCTACTTCAAGTCAACTACATCTGCCCCCAACACAGTCAGACTGTTGTGCAGAGCACATTTTCACGATAAACACAGAAAGTTGATAGTACAGTAATCCTCCTCAGCTGATTCCAGTCATATAACAGTGTTTCTGTACAAAGAGTGAGAGGAAGGGTGGAAGTCAAAGATCAAAAACAAAGCCTGCAGACAGACAAAATGAAAAGTGCACCAAGCTTTTGCCAGACTAAAAGAAGCACTTTACTGTCTGTACTGAGAGAAGATTGCTGAACTAGCTGCGTTTGGAACTCACAGAGGTTGACTATGCAAAGAATAAGATTTCTCTCGGAAGCAAGACTGCCCCCTCAAATATCAATAAAGAAGAAGATCAGGTTGAGAAAGTACCAACATGATACAGCTAAGAAAAAAAAAAGAGTAATGTTAGATCTAGAACAGTATGGAGCAAAAAGGAAAGTTATGTGACTTGGGAAAAGGGTTAAGAAAAGTTTTTCTTGAAATAGACAAGAAGTCAAAACAAGTGATAAATGCAGAAGCAGTGGCACAATCACCTGCAGTTTGTGAAGCATTTTCCTCACAAAATTCTGTAAGTTAATGTTATTAACGTATTTTATACATGACTCAGCAATTACTTGGCTTGCTTAGGGTCCCACAAACAGTAAGTAACAGAACAAGGATACAGAGTAAATGGTACTTTTCAAAATGCATTCATGCGCATATTAGGAATTGATTTATTGCTAGGGGGAGGCAATGGGGGAAGGGAGTGACTGTGTGACCTATGATTTCATATGTATAGCAAATTACCTGATGGTGGAAACTCATTCTATTTCTGTAATTTAGTCTTAGAGAGTTGTGTGGAATGCTGGGAGGTTCAGTGCTTTGTCCATGATCACACAACTAGTAAGTATCAGAGATGGGACCTGAACCCTGGTTTTCTTGACTCCAAGGCCAGTTCATGTACATACACTGCATCGCTTCTCACTAATTTGAACAATTAGTTTATAAAAAGAGAAGCTACGTGGTGGCAATACTGTACTTTGATAAGATCTGCACCTCTGCAAATATAAAAGGATCTCAATCCAGTCACTTCCAAACATACCCACAACAATAGTATAAGGAACTCTGGTTGATTTTCTTGTCCAGGTAGAAGTATAGGCTATACAGTTTGAAGAATAAGTGAGTATAACAATCTGCAAATGCACTTGAAAAAATTATTTAATTCTTTTTAAAGAAAAATTTAATTCTTTAATTATATATATGTATATATTACAATTACTAAAATTAAGGCAGAGGATTCATAATGACAGAATTGGAGACTGGGCTAAAGTTTTGTTGACTACTTTGATTAAAAACAAAGAAGGAAACTTAAAATATTGGAACCTTACTTTCATCTGGGTTGAAGAGGAAACAATGTACACATCTGAAGAGGTTTAGAAGTCTTCTGAACTTCCAGAGGTGAGAAAATTAGAGGTAAGACAGGGACTTTTAGAAGGGTATACAGATTAAGAATAGGAGGGTGGGTGAATAGATAAGATAATAATAGATAATTGACAGACTTTTAAAGGGAAGGGTAAAAAATAAGGAATAAGAGGGTAAGGAGAGAAGACATGGTAACAGGGCTAAGGTGAAAAGAGAGGCTGAGAAGGAAAATAGCGAGAAAAAATAATTGGGCATAGACCCGTATCTTACGTTATTTACTAAGATAAGGTCAAAACAGACACATGACCTACACATAAAGAGAGATTTTACAGAAAAATCAGAAGAACACAGAACATATTACTTGACATACTTGGGGACAAGTGAACAACTTATGGATAAACAAGAGATAGAGAGCAAAGTTAAGTGTAAAATGGATAATTTTGATTACATGAAATTATAAAGGTTTTGGACAAATAAAATAAACGTAGCCAAGATCAGAAGGAAAACAGAAAATTAGTGGAGGAGGGAGGAGGATTTTATGGACAGTTTAACAGATAATAGTCTCATATTGAAAATATATAAAGAACTTTGTTAAATCTATAAGAATATGAGTCATTACCCAATTGATAAATAGTCAAAGGATATAAACAGGCAGTTTTCTGATGAAGAAATCAAAACAATTTATAGTCATATGAAAAAATGCTCTAAATCATTGATTAGAGAAATACAAATTAAAACAACTTTGAGATATTATTTTATACCTACCAGACTGGCTAAAATGATAGAAGGGGAAAAGTGACAAATGTTGGAGTAGATGTGGAAAAACTGGGACACTCATTCATTGTTCGTGAAATTGTGAAATGATCCAACCATTCTGGAGAACAATCTGGAATTATGCCCAAAGAGTTATTAAACTACCTATACTCTTTGACCCGGCAATACCACTGCTTGGTTTATTTCCAAAGATAATTAGGGAAAAAGGAAAAGAACTTATATGTTCTAAAATGTTTATAGTAGCTCTCTTTGTGGTAGCAAAAAACTACCCATCAATTGGGGAAATGGCTGAACAAGTTGTGGTATAGACAGTTGTGATGGAATACTACTGTGCCATAAGAAATGAATTCCATGACTTTAGAAAAGCATGGAAGAACTTAAATGAAATAACCAAGAGTGAAATGAGCAGAACAAAAGAACACTGTATACAGTAACAGCACTATTTTTTTAAGAACTTTGTGCGAATAAGTGATTTTGAATATTATAAATACCCAAATTAACTATAAAGGACATGTGAAGAAAGATGCTATCCGCATCCAGAGAAAGAACCGATAAATAGACGTATAGAATAATTTTACGTACAAATACTGATTTGTGTCTAACGGTAGCCATCTCCAGAGTGGAGGGAGGGGAGTAAAAAAAAAAATTACATGTTAATTTTGTTGTAGAGTTGAAAGGAATAGCAAGTTATGCACAGTAGATTTGAAGTTTCATTTTTTTTATTGTACTATGTCATGGAAATGTTTGTTTTATTCCATAAATTAAAAAAAATTTTAAAAAGCAAAGAAGGGAGATATACTGACTGTTTCATGTCCTGCAATTTTCATTTTGTGAAAAATGTCTTTGTCCCATTGGCTTGACATCAAGTTGCTGATCAAAAACCCAGGAATGGTGAAATAGGCTTTGGATGTCCCTATTCACAATTCTCTCTATTATTTCCCTTAACACAAACATTCTAATTTCAATTTAACTAGTATTTGTGCAAGGCACTGTATGAGGAGGCTAGAAAGGAGGTCCTGTGCAAGGTGCTCGGGGCACAAGGCCAAATTTTAAAACAGGTACTGCCCTCAAGGAGTCGACATTCTGCTTGGGGTTGGGCTTTACAAATTTAATAGATTAATAAAATGCAATATAATTTGAGGACAGAGTATACACTAACAACTAAGAGAATCAGAAAAGATTTCTAATAAATAGGAGAGAGCACCTGACCTGAGCCGTCAATGAAGCTCAAGTCACTGGGAAGCAGAGGTGGAGAAGATGTGTATGCCAGGATACAGGACAGCCCGAGAAAAGGCAAAGAGGCAGGAGATGGAGTGCCAAGTTAGAAAGTTTAAGAATTATTTTTAATCTTATTCAATTTTATTCAATTAAAATTAATTCAATAATAAGAATTATTTTTAGAATGCCTAATGTAGTCATTGATTCTAACTTCAATCATTTTTCTTAAATGTAGGTCTGGTTATATCAATCCCTGACTCAAATACACTTCAGGAGCCCCTTTAAAAAAAAAAAGAAGAGGGGCAGCTAGGTGGCGCAGTGGATAGAGCACCGGCCCTGAAGTCAGGAGGACCTGAGTTCAAATCCAGCCTCAGACCAAACACTTGTCACTTACTAGCTGTGTGATCTTGGGCAAATCACTTAACCCCAATTGCCTAACCAAAAAAAAATAAAATAAAATAAAAAAAAAGAAAGAAAGAAGAAAAACAAAAAAGCCAGTGGCCAGCCTGGCTGTTAAAAGTAAAGAAGAGCATGAAGTTCAGTACTGGCTGACCTTCCTATTCAAATAAACCCATCAATATTAACTGTTATCAACACTTACATCAAACTCATTTTCACTATTAGTTTTATAGCAGAGGTTTTTAGCTTATTTAAAAAACTTATTTTAAAAATATTTTGATAACTCATTTCAAAATCATTGATTTCCTTTGAAATCCTTTGTATTTTATTTTATACATTTACAAACATTATTGTGAGGAGCCCATACGCTTCACCAGACTGCCAAAGAGGTCAATGAGACCAAAAGAGTCAAGAACCTCTGTTATATCTTTTAGGGACATGGCAAGGATATGTAAGAAGAGGAAACTACACAAATACATCTCCCTTTTTGAAAATAAACTAACTACTAAAAACTTAGAGAAAAGATGCTAGAAAAGAAACAAGAAGTACGGACCTGGAATTGAGGTTTCAGTTTTCTAAAGAAGGCTTTAAGGCGAAACATAGGCTTTTATTTCCATTTTGATAATGAATGGATTTCCTTAGAGATATTAATTTTTAAGATGTATTAGCAAAAACTAAAACTAATTTTACTAAAACCAATCCCACTGTAAAGTGTCACAATCCTCCTTAAAAACAAGAGAAGAAATTGCCACTTTTGTGGACAGAATTCTGACACTTTCTTTTCAAAAGAAACAGAGACACCACTCCTACATTTCAGCAATGGTTAATAAAACTAACAAAAAATAAAACAGGTAGGTATAGGAAGTGAGGGTTACTGAAAATACCATCACATTTTTCTTACCTAGTCCTCCAGGCCCAGCCAGTAGAAATTCTTGCCTCCCTATCCTCTTCACGATTGGCTGTCTCTCTTCACTGCAATATGGAAACAGATCCTGGGAGGCCCCTGTGTTATAATTCAATATGATGTACTGTGTAGTGAGTGCCAAGCATAAAAAGTGGCCATCCACAGCCACAGCAAATGGTTGCTCTGGGGTTGACACTTCCTTTACAATTTGGACTCGGTCTTCATAGACCATAAACATCTGAATGGTCCTACGTTTGACTGAAATGATGCAAACCTCTACACAAAAGGGGTCCCCACTCACAGGGTTCTCATTTAAAGCAAAAGTCACTGCCCCTTTTATTCGAGCACCTGAAGGGATGGGTTCGAGATTCATCATGTTAACCAAAGCAATGGTATTGTCACAAAGCACCAGGAGCCTATTGAGGGCTGATGCTGCTTTCAATTCATTCACTGGCTTCTTGAAACCCAGATATTTGTGCCGCTGCTTTGTGGCAGAGAAAGTGACCTTTCCATTTGGTGACATATTTTCCTCCAATAGGAAGTGGTGGATGAAACATTCATTGGTACCAACATAAAGGTTCTTTCCACAGCACTCAATGCATTCAATACTGATGTGATCTTTGTCGCCCATCAGGAGCTCCCGCTCGATGGCGGAGACCAGTCTGAAAGCCTTGATGTTCATCATTTCTCTCAAATGATCTACTGGAAAAGAATGAAGACAGGCATTTTAATCTGCAGTGGAAAAGAGTCAAACAAAAATATTTTAGCTCAAACTATAAATAAACAGTCTCATAGATCAGTAGAACAGACTAAATATAAAAACAGCTGCAGAAAAAACTGAACTCAACTCAATGTTGAATAAATCTGAGTACAAATTACTTTGCAGAGAATTCCTCATTTGACAAGAAGTGATTAGAAAAGTGATTGGAAACAATTTGGCAGAAGTTAGGTTTAGAATAATATCTTACACAATATACCATAATGAGCTCAAAATTTGGATTATTAAAGGCTACAAGATCAAAAAAAACATTAGAAGAGAAACAGTTCAGATATCTCACAGGCATGGCTTAGAGGAGAGGTTATTATCATAATATAGAGAAGCAGACATTAAGGGTGGTTGCAATGTGAACAGGGAAGGAGAAATTAGCAATATTGTCCAAGATAGAAGCAACAGGACCTGACAAATGAATAGACATGTGGAGTGAAAGAGAAAGAAGAATGAAAGAAGATTCTGAGGCCATGGGATTTCGAGCTGGAAGAGACCTTAGGAATCATTTAAATTCTACCTGAGAACTTAAGTGACTTGCCCAAGGTCATACACACTAAGTAGCAAAGCTGAAAATTTAATCCAGATCTTGACTCCAAATCCCATGTTTTTCTCACTACTTTTGAACCTGTGAGACTTAAAAGAGAAGCAAAGAAATTAGGGGGAGGATCAAGTGCTTTTGTGGAGGAAAAGGCTTAGGGGATGATAAATTCAGTTTTGGATATATTGAGTCTGAGGTATGTGTGGGAAAGTGGAGATGTCTGAAAGATTGAAATAAGGAACTAGAACTCTTAGAGGATGTTACAGGCGAGGATAAAGATGCAGAAGATACTTGAATAAAGGTGATAACTGAAACTACAGGAATAGATAAGATTATCAAGGGAGAAAATGTAGAAAGGAAGGTAAAGTGGGCCAAGGACAGAATCTGGGAGGCTGCCTCACTGCCAGAAAGCAGGAGACCACGTGTTACATTAATAATCACAAAATCAGAGAAATGGAGTTGGCTGAGACTTCTGAGGTAACCTAGGCACACGATCTTAAGATCATAGATTTAGAGCCCGTACTAGATGACTTAAAGGTTATCTTTAACCTTTAACTAGATAAAGGTTATCTTTAACCT
>NW_020954559.1:45376097-45515642 GCF_900497805.2 Vombatus ursinus | reverse complement strand
CTTTAACTAGATAAAGGTTATCTTTAACCTTTAACTAGATAAAGGTTTTATCTAGTACTATACCTTCTTTTACAGATGAAGAAACTGAAACCCAGAAAGTTTAAGTGACTTGCCTAAGATCACATAGGTAGCTAATGACATAGCTGAGATTTAAACACAAACCTTATAACACCAAAGAGGTATCAAACAGCCACGATGAACAAAAACCCTAGGCTATCCCCTGCCTCCTATCTTACCTATTACTGTAGAAGACAATATGTAGAGGGCAATACCATTCTTCAACTCCCTCAGGCTCAAAACCTGAGTGTCACTGCTGACTCCTCATTATCTCTCATCTCCATATCCATTCTGTTGCCAAGACCAGTCCATTTCACCTTTGAAACATCTTTCTAACATGCCCTCTTCTGTCCTCTAACATTGCCACGACCTTGGTGTAGCTCCTCATCACCTTATACCTGGATTACTAGGGGTCTCTCTACCTCAAGTCTCTCCCCATTCCAATCCATCCTCCTTTCAGCCACGGAAGTGATTTTCCTAAAGCGCAGGTTCAATCATGTCACCCCTCTAGTCATTAAATTCCAGTGGCTCCCCATAGCTTCCAAGATCAAATCCAAAATCCTCTATTTGGTGTTCAAAGTCCTTCATACTTAGCCCCCTCCTACCTTTCCAGTCTTCTTACACCTTACGCTCCACCATATACTCTTCAATCCACTGACAATGGCTTCCTTGCTGTTCCACAAACAAGATACTTTCAACTCTGGGCATTCTCTCTGGCTGTCTCCTATGTCTGCAATGTTCTTCCTCCTTATCTCTGCCTACTGCCTTTCCAAGTTTCCTTTAAATCCCAACTAAAATTTCATCTTCTTACAGCAAACTTTTCCAAATCTCTCAATTTTAGTGCCTTTCCCTCTCTTAATTATTGTCTACTTATCCTGAATTTAGCCTATTTGTACATATCTGTTTGTTTGTTTTCTCCTCCATTATATTGTGAACTACTTGAAGCCAGAGACTGTCTTTTGCCTGTTTTTGTATCTCCAGCACTTAGTACAGTGCCTGGCACATAGTAAATGTTTATTGACTAATTACTTGGAATTCTTCGTCTTGAATGAAAATAAAAAGAGATCATTGTCAAGCTCTTTATACTAACACAAAAGCTAAATACTTAAGTTTGTAATCAATTGCCTCACAAAAAGGAACTAAAAATAGGAACCACAGTTTATATTTCTATTATGCTTTAACAATTACTGACAGTCCTGCGGCTTTAGTTCCTACATGAAGTGGACCACTGAGCTTGGAACACATATCCTACCCAGTTATCCTGAGATGCAGATTTCTGAAACCTTGATCAATATGGGACAGTGTGGTGGGTTCTCTATGAATTAATTACCTACCTTCAAAACCTACACAAAATACAAATGAACACACAAGTGTCTCAAAAGTCTAAGTAGCATATATACACAAATATGTTCTCTGGAGCATTACCTTGCTACACAAAATATTGTGCTCTGCTGACTAGCAATAATTTTAAAGGGGGGAGGTATGACTTGAGTGATTAATCTTAGTTGCACCCATGTGGTCTCAAGGCCATGAAAAAAATGAAATATGATTTTTCCTGGTGACCACTCTAAGTATGAGCTAAAGTTTAATATTTCTTAAAAGTTCAGCAGTTACTACCATGTTTAGTTTTTTAATGAAAAGTGCAGAGGTTTAGGTTATGGAAAGAAGTCCTGGGATTTTTTTTTAAACATGCAGCTGGCTCATCAGAAAAATCTAACTGAAGTCCTCCAGGTATAATGTGGCAATTAGGAGTTGAAGTACGTGGAAATAACAGAAAAATGTAATGGGAAATGGGAAACATGAAAATATTGATATCATTGAAGCTTACCAGGAGCAGAGGAAAGGGGAATAGCATGATGGTGCCTCTGCTACCATCAATAACTTTTTTGAGTGTAGCAGAAACACCATAGAACTGAAATGAATCTCATTAATGCTGCTCCCGTTGCTCCAGAAACAAGTCTGAACCAAACCCAGAGAAAGGGCAAGTGGAGAAAGAGTGATGAACCTCAACGATAATCAGTTAGAATGAAATTATGGCATGGAATCTGAAGAGAACAGCTTAAAAGTTCCTTTTCTAACAAGGAGGAACTGATAGGGACACAGAATCTCAAGGGTGATGTGTTCTAGTTGAAACACGGCAGGATTTGTAGTCAGAAGCCCTGAGTTCAAATTACAGTTTTGCCACTCACCATCCACGTGGCCTTGAAGAAGTCACTTACTTTCTCAAAGCTTTTGTTTCCTTTTCTATAAAATGAAGCAACTAGGAATTCTTTGATTAGGAATTCTGAACCTTTATTTTTTAAGTCTATGGATTCCCAGAATAGTGTTTTTAAAGGCATAAATAAAATATATAGGTTTACTGCAAAGGAAATCAATTATTTTGAAAGATACCTATCAAAAAAAAAAAAAACAAAAACAATAACAGATCATGAAGCTCAGGTTAAGAAGCACTGGCCTGGATGATCTCTTAAAGTCCCTCTTTACCTCTCAAAGGTCCAAAGGCTTCAGTGGCCTTTGAGAATGTCTAGCAAAAATCTCTAAATACAATCAGGCCAGATAATAGGAACTTTCATCAGTCCACTTAGCTTACTTCCTCTCCCTTCAGCGGTTACTTAAATGTATAATATACATATCAATATACAATCAATAACAGCTGAACAAATTTATAGAGCATTTTCTAGTTACTTTCATTTGATCCACACAATAATCCTATGAAGTAGATAGTGTAAGTATTAATAGCTCCATCTTACAGAAGAGGAAACAAATTAAGAAAGGTTAAGATGCTTGCCCAAGGCCACGTGGCGAGTAAGGGGGCAGGGGGAGAATTTGAACCCGAGTTTTATGACTAAGCCCAGGGCGCTCTCTACTCCAGTTCAATTCAATACAAACACTTATTACAACAACACGCTGGTAGTAAAAAAGCTGGTCTTCTGGAGAGATAACACTCAAGTGTAATATGTAAGGGAAAAAAATAACAATTCTTAGGCATCTAATCTTCTGACTAAACACACACACACACACACACACACACACACACACACACGCACACACAAGTATATGATACACCATGGCTAATAGTCTTAAGTATGATAATCTTGAAATAGAGACAATGTAGTACAGTGAAAAAAATCTGCCATCAAAGGAAGAGGATCTGGATTCAAATCCTGTGTTTGCCCATGGGCAAATCACTTAACATCTTTGTTCCTGAGTTTCT
The DNA here is from genome assembly GCF_900497805.2 of Vombatus ursinus. NCBI lineage: Eukaryota > Metazoa > Chordata > Mammalia > Diprotodontia > Vombatidae > Vombatus > Vombatus ursinus. The sequence goes on along the minus strand of NW_020954559.1, from coordinate 45,512,371 downwards.
TCATCTGTAAAATGAAAGGGTTGGGCTAAAGGCCTCTGAGAATCCTTCTAGTCCTAGATCTATGAAACTATGATTTCTTAACTGTCTATTTTTTTCAATTTTTTAAACATTTTTATTTAAAGTTTTGAGTTCCAAATTCTATCTCTACCCTGCCATGGCAATCAATGAGATAAAGGTTATATATATGTGTACAATTATGTAAAACATTTCCATATTAGTAATTTTGTAAAGAAGCCTCAAGCAAAAGAAAAAAATGAAAGAAAGTTAAAAATAGCATGCTTCAGTCTATATTAAAACAACATCAGTTATTTCTCTGGAGGCAGATACAATGCTTCATCATTAGTCCTTTGGAATTGTCTTGGATCATTGTATTGCTGAGAATAGCTAAGTCATTCACAGTTCTTCGTTGAACAATATTGCTATTACTGTTCTATCAAAGATCTTCTGGTTCTGTTCACTTCACTATGCATCAGTTCATGTAAGTCTTTCCAGGTTTTTTCTGAAACCATCCTGCTTGTCATTTCTTATAGTACAACTCCATTACAATCATATACCACAACTTGTTTAGCCCTTCCCCAATTGATGGGCATCTTTGATTTCCTTTGATTTCTAATTCTTAGTCATCACAAAAAAGAGCTGCTATAAATACTGTTGTATAAATAGGTCCTTTCCCCCTTTTTTTATGTGTTTGGGTTATAGACCTAGCAGTGGTAGTGCTAGATCAAAAGGTAGGCACAGTTTTATAACTGTTTAGGCATATTAACTGTCTATTCTTAAATCAAATTGTTTAAGTAAGGCTTTCTATTTTAATTCCAATCATTCATTCGACAAATACTTACGCAGTGCCTATGTGCAAGGCACTTTGAGAAATACATAAATAAGGCAGTTCCTACATTTAAAAATCTAGTAAGGGAGATATGTCACATATACAAATAAATATAATACAGCATTTCAAACATCATGTGAGGCAGCAAAGTTTAGTTAATAAATGATGAATGAATGAACTATGAATTTCACACTAGAGAGTTAAACTCAACATACTTTACTGAACTAAAAGTCACTTAAGAAAGGAGATGTCCTTTAACTATTCCCCCCCACCCCAAACTATTTCCACCACAAAGCTCCCAGAGCCACTGGTGAATATCATCAGTGCTGCTCCTGCTGCTTCAGAAACAAGTCTACTCTGAGAATAAGGGCATGTGCAGAGAGTGTGATGGACCCCAACACTGAACTAGGAATCAAAAGACCTAGATTCCTAGTAAGTGATGTCACTTACTAGCTGTGTGACCTTAGACAAGTCACCTCACCTTTCTGGGTCTCAGTTTCCTTAGTAGTAAATTAAGGGACTTGCATTAGGACTAGATAACCTCCAACTTTTCTTTTGAAGCTAAAATATTCTGTGACTGTTCCTCTAGAATTTGAGCCAACTTGATCAGTCAGTATGAGATCAACCCTAGGCAATCCATGAAGGAGATGAAGACTGATGTCAGATGTTACTTTCTCCATGAAGCCTTGAGGCAGTGCTGGATCAGGAATCAGAAAGCCCTGGATTTGAACGCCACCTGTCACTTACTATGTGACTGTATGCAAGTGACTTAACCTCTCTGAGCCTGTTTCCTCATCTGCTACAATAATACCTATAGTACCTACCTTATGAGGCAGTTGTGATGAGATAATTTATGTGAAATGCTTTGTAAAACCAAAAGCACTGTCAGTTGTATATTCACTAACTCCCCAGAAAAAAAATAAATGGTATTTTTTGCTCATCTTTCACGTAACATTCTGTCTGGACCTCTTCTTTGCACCTAACCTTCCCTTTCTACGTAACATCTTAGCTATATATGTACTTGTTCTTATATCCCCAATAGATTATAAACTCCTTGAGAACATGGTATGAGACCCATCTTTGTATTCTCAGCACTTAGCACAGGGTCTCACAGACTATATCAAGCAGTGACCGACCACTTAATAAAATGGTTGGTGAATGAAATCTATCTAGCAGGGCTGTGCCCACACTCTACCATTTCTGACCTGCCCCTTCCTTTCAGCACTCTGCATCCCAATTTCTAACCAGGCTTCCAATGTTCTCATGTTGCTCTTGTTTTTCTTATCAAAGAAGTCAAGTAACAAATTAGTTCACACTGAGGTAATAAAGACTTACTGCACTTCTCTTTCCAGGAATACCTGCATTTTAAAAGAAGGCTAAATGCCAATAGCCTGGAGAACAAATTGCTGATACAGAATTATACCTCTATACTAGGTATGGTAGAGAGAAAGGATTAGGGTATGTTTCCTACTTGGTAAAATGAGGGTATTAAGTAATCAGTAAGGTCCTACATTCACAAATTCTTAGAGATGTAAGGGAGCTTACCAAAGCATCTGCTCCTATATCCCTCAAGTTCTAAGAGCATGCTCCATGTGAATTCCAGCATGGGTGATTCTTTTAAGTAGCAGCTTTCTCTGTGCTTCACAGAACATACTACTACTTATATTCACCTAAACCTAAATAGAGAAATTCCCACAGGGAAGTGTCTTAGATCTGCTATGGTCCTGACTAGTCTGGCTAGAGAAGTCCTGTAATTAGCAAAAATTACCTTAGGGCTTAGGCTATGGAATGAAGTACTAGAGATAGCTTCCTATCTGAAATGATTCCCTGAAAGGGGTTTGGATTTATCTTAGATGAAAGTGGGCTTATTCTCATTGGCCACTTAGTGGCCTGCCATGGGCCCTTGTGAGAACATAAAAGGCCAGAAAGCAGTTTAGAAAGTTCTTATGACTTTTCATAGGACAGTGAAAAAGGAGCTATGAAGTCTCCTGAAGACTCATTTTAAGGGGCCCCAGGCTAGGAACTTAATTCTAAGACTTGTTTTATCTAAAGATAAAATCTTGTCAGAAAAAAGAAGGATGGATTGAGGGCTTACAGAAGACAGTATGTCAAGCCCTAGCCTGGAAAACCAACCACTTAACTTGAGTATTACCACTGATTTGAGGTGGACCATGGACAGCAGTGTATACAGTAGAAAGAATACCTGGCTGGGAGTTTGGAGACCTGGCTTCTCGTCCTGGTGCTGCCAGAAACCAGGTGTTTGACTAGGTAATTCAACCTCTTTGGACTTCAGTTTCCTTTTCTGCAAAATGAGGGTGTTGGGCTATACTGGATCATCTCTAAGATCTCATTCATCTTGAAAATTCAAAATTTCATGGTTCCGTCTGGCCAATACACGACCTTATGCAATATACCACTTCCTTCTGCAAAAAAAAAAAAGGAAGGAAGGAAGGGAAGGAAGGAAGGAAGAAATTAAAGAACAAAAGAAAGAGAAAGAAAGAAAAAGAGAAAAAAGAAAAAAAATTAAAATAGCGCAAAAAAAACTGTGACAAGCACAGGTATTATCTCAGAATTTTTTTTGTGTGTCCTCAGTGTAGAGAACTCTTCATGAGAAAACTCCCTCTACAGTGCAGATCAGTACCTTCTCTGTAACTAACTTGTAGCCTTAGAAAATGTCTAGGGACACAAAGAAGTCAAGTGACCTGCCCAGGGTCACCAAGCCAGTATGTGTCAGAAGTGGGACTTGAAACTAGATTGTTAAATCTTTGAGCAGTCTTCTAACAAGGACAGCAGACTGCCTTCTTAATACATCAGAAGATCAGCCTCCTCAATTTTTCAGTACTTCAAAAAGACATGTAATGAAATTCTAAAAATAAGTCTTTGCTGGGAAGCAAGTTATTTATCATTTTGGTTCAGCAACTCCCCTCCTCCCCCATCACTTACATTACTTGGTCCCTGCCAATTGTATTCTATTATCAAATAGTGTCACTAACAAGGAAACCTTCCATAAAGAGACTAGAAGATTTCTGCTTCTCCAGCGCTTTTCAAAAAATTAATTTATAATTAATTAATTATTAGTTTTCAACATTCACTTCCATAAGATTTTGACTTTTAAATTTTCTCCCCATCCCTTCCCTCTCCTCTCCCCAAGAAAGCATGCAATCTGATATAGGTTCTACATCTACGTTCATATTAAACATATTTTCACATTAGACATGTTGTAAAGAAGAATTAGGACCAATAGGAGGAACCGCAAGAAAGAAGAAAAAAAACAAAGAGAGCAAGTAGTATGCTTCAATCTGCATTCAGACTCCATAGTTCTTTCTCTGGATTTGGACAGCATTTTCTATCATAAGTCTTTTGGAGTCATCTTAGATTCTTGCACTGCTGAGAAAAGCCAAGTCTATGAAAATTAGTCATTGCACAATGTGTACTATGTACAATGTTCTCCTAGTTCTGCTCATTTCACTCAGCATCAGTTCATGTAAGTCTTTCCAGGTTTTTCTGAAGTCCGCCTACTCATCATTTCTTATAGCACAACAGTATTCCATTACATTCATATACCACAACTTGTTCAGTCATTCCCCAACTGATGGGCATCCCCTTAATTTCCAATTCTTGGCCATGACAAAAAGAGCTGCTATAAGTATTTTTGTACATGTGGGTCCTTTTCCCTTTTTCACGATCTCTTTGGGATACAGACCTAGAAATGGTATTGCTAGGACAAAGGGTATGTACAGTTTTATAACCCTTTGGGCATAGTTCCAAATTGCTCTCCAGAATGGCTGGATCAGTTCACAATTCCACTGACAATGCATTGGTGTTCCAATTTTCCCACATCTTCTCCAACATTGATCATTTTCCTGTTTTGTCATGTTTGCCACACAAAAGTGTGGTACCTCAGGGTTGTTTCTATTTGCATTTCTCTAATCAATAGTGATTTAGAGCATTTTTTCATATGACTATAGATGGCTTTCATTTCTTCATCTGAAAACTGCCTGTTCATATGCTTTGACCATTTGTCAATTGGGGAATGACTTGTAATCCTATAAATTTGACTCAGTTCTCTATGTATTTTAGAAATGAGGCCTTTATCAGAGACACTGGCTATAAAAATTGTTTCCCAGCTTTCTGCTTTCCTTCTAATCTTAGTTGCATTGGCTCTGTTTGTGCAAAAACTTTTCAATTTAATGTAATCAAAATCATCCATTTTGCATTTCATAATGTTCTCTATCTCCTGTTTGGTCATAAAGTCTTCTGTTCTCCACAGATCTGACAGGTTAACTATTCCTTGCTCTCCTAGTCTGCTTATAGTATCAGCTTTTATATCTAAATCTTGTACCCATTTTGACTTTATCTTAGTGTATGGTGTAAGGTAGCTGGTCTATGTCTAGTTTCTGTCATACTGTTTTCCAGTTTTCCCAGCTGTTTTTGTTAAATAGTGAGTTCTTATCCCAGAAGCTGGAATCTTTGGATCAAACGGTAGATTTCTATAGTCACTGACTATAGTGTCTTGTGTACTTAACCTATTCCACTGATCCACCACTCTATTTCTTAGCCAGTACCAAGTAGTTTTGATGATTGCTATTTTATAGTACAATTTAAGAGCTGGTACAGCCAGGTCACATTCCCTTGCATTTCTTTTCATTAATTCCTTTGATACTCTGAACCTTTTGTTCTTCCAGATGAAATGTTATTGTTTTTTCTAGCTCTATAAAATAAATTTTGGTAGTTTGATTGGTATGGCACTGAATAAGTAAATTAATTTAGGTAGAATTGTCATTTTTATTATATTAGCTTGGTCTACCCATGAGCAATTGATATTTTTCCAATTATTTAGATCTGACATTGCGTGAAAAGTGTTTTGTAATTGTGTTCATACAGTTCCTGGGTTCGTTTTGGCAGGTAGAATCCCAAATATTTTATAATGTCCACAGTAACTTCTCTTTCTATCTCTTGCTGTTGGGCTTTGTTAATAATATGCAACACTTTCTTTCTAAGAACATGTTCTCTGCCCCGCAAATGTACTTACCTAGCTTGGTTCTGTTTTCAAAACACAAGTCCACTACTCCATATTTAATCTTCACTCAGTGTCTCTATTCTATTGTGTTACTTCTGCAGATTTACCCAAATGAGTGCTTAGATTGTATACCAGGAATGAATGTAAATTAATTTAGAGTCCCTAGGAATACAATGGGAAGTACTTAATAAGTGATATGAGATACTGAGTAACCATTATGATATCTGTAAAACTGTGCTTTATTTTCCCTATGTTTAATAATAGCATTTTAAACAAGATATGGAGTCCACAGGTAAATGAAGTAGTATATAGGAATGGATAAATATTTAGTCTCAAAGTCAGGAGGGACCTGGGTTCAAATCCCATGTGTGACACATACTAGCTATGTGATTCAGGACAAGCTACTTAATGATTCAGTATCCCAAGCAACTCTCAGAATATAAGTTGAAAAATAATAATTGATCTATATTAGTAGAGGTAGTTCCCTATACCAGTGAAATCATTGGTCTGGGGAAAAAAATGAGTTCGAAGTTATTTTTCGAATCAGTTGTCTTCAGAATAATAATATATTTACTCCTCATGGGCCAAAAAGGCTTTACTTAATTTCAAAGAAAATATTCTATAAAAACTATGCTGTACTATTCTTAAGTATAATGATTAAGTTCCACAGAGAAAAAGGCAAGGCTTAGAAGTCAAAGATGTAATGGGTTATTACTGTGCTATAAGAAATGAAGACTATGAAGAAACATGAGAAAACATAAAAATACTTTTTTGGATATGTTGGTTACTTTTGCTGAACTGTTTTTGTCCCCATTCTTCTTTATTCTTTGTTTTAAGAGAAGGTTCCCTAGGTTGGGGAAGAAAAGATACACTGGAAAAAGTAGGTGAAACAAAAGGTAGAAATAAAAATTAATTTTAGAAAGCCAATGATGGGGTCAACTAGGTGGCACAGTGATTAGATCACCAGCCCTGGATTCAAAAGGACTTGAGTCCAAATCCAGCCTCAGACACATAACCCTTTACTAGCTGTGTGACCCTGGGCAAGTCACTTAACGCCACTGCCTAACCAAAAAAAAAAAAGCCAAGGATGGCGCCCCAGCGAAGCAACTGTGTAACCTGAAGGAGGCCAACCCCTGCAGCGACACCTACACCTGGCACGGATGCATCTTCTCCTTGCTCTCTGGCTTCCTGGTTTAATTGAGCAACAATAGCAAGCTTCCAGCGGTGTCAGTAACAAAGAGACCGAGTCCCAGCTGCTGCCAGATGTGGGAATGATCTTAACCTATAATGTCTCTAACATTAGTTCTCGCCTTTACAAAGAATCTATCTTATATGTGAGATACACATCACTCAAGAACTCCTTTAGAGGAATAGTCAGGAAGGAAGACGTTCAGGCTGCCGAAAAAAGACAAGGTTGAACTATGTAAGAGTTTCTGCCCAAGTGACATCGTGTGGGCTAACGTGGTTTCCCTTGGACAATGTACGGTCCAATTGCCTGGTGACAACTGCAGAAAATGAGCTGGGAGTAGGGGTGGCCCACAGTGAATCAGCAGGTGTCTGGATGGTAACCATCAGCTGGTGCGAGATGCAGGGCTCTGGCACACACACATTCCGCAAGGTAGCACAAGTACAGCCTGAGTTCCCGTAGACACAGTAGCTACATCTTTTCCCCATATTGGGGGCATTTGTTTCCTACTGTCCACATGCAATCAAAACAAAAAGACCTTACTAGGAACCACATTTGGAAATAACTGCCTGAAACTTCTACTATATAGGGAGGATTATTTCTATGAGAATTTCACCACAAATTCCACAAATGAACTTTCCTTGCCCTTTGAGATGCCAGCAAAAAAAAAAAATTGTCTGATGCTGGAAGTAGCCAAAAAAGAGTGGTTTCCTGTTTCTTTACTACTCCTCTGATAGTCCTCTATATGTGGCTTGTTTGTTTTCCTTCAGACAAATAAAACATTTTACTAAAAGACAAAAAAAAAGTCAGTGGTGGATATTCAGAGACTGATGCTCTAGCCAGTGCTATATGTAGCCTTGATTTCTTGCTTTCTATTCTTCTCTAGTCTTATACTTTGATTCTCACTGCTCCCTTTCATAGCCACTGGCTGAGGGAGTGAGAAAGAGGCTAAAAAAAAAAAATCACTTTAACTATCCTGTCACAAAATGGAAGTGGGACCCGGGGCAAATAATTGTGACTTCTTAGTTTTGTCTTAGATGAGAGGGTTATACTAGATGACCTCAAAGTCTTTTACATTTCTAAAATTATATTATTCTAATGGCTAAAATAAGTGTTTTCCTACTTTATTTCATGGGATTTTCACCTCACAAAACAGCAAACAGCAATGGAAAGGGTAAATAAGTCTTCAGAAACCTTGGTTTAAAAATCAAGTAAGCCAGATCATTTCAAGAGCATTCGCAGATGAAACTGGAGGGAAAACAACAAATTGATGAAAAATGGAATAGACTTGTTGGCTTTTACACAACAAAACCATCATCACTGGTTACAACCGAACAATATCTGGACTCAACATTTCAGTGCCTCGTTTGCATCAGAAATAGGCATTGGAAAGAGCAGCTACATTGGGCTGAGAAGAAATCTCAGCTGAAGGTAATGATTTTGAAAGCAATGAGAGATCAATTTTTATGATATCTAAAAGAGGATACCAAATCATTACAGAGGTGGCATGATACAGTAGAAAAAGCTAATAAGGTTTTGAAATATGAGGACCTAAGTTCAAATCCAGTCTTAGACACTTACCACCTACGTGACTTTGGGCAAGCCATCTGTAAAATAAGATCAATGAAGTAGGTGGACTTTTGATCTCTAAGTCTACAATTCTATGATGGGGGGACAATTACATATTTTTAAAAGTGACTGAAAGCATGTAAGTACTACTGAGGCCTTACTCATCTTTATTAAATCCTTATATGAATGACACAGACATTCCTTACAGTTTTCACATTATGAGACAGAAACAGATAAGCTTTCCAAAGTTTTCTCCAGCAGACCACATTTTCACACTTATACAACTGGGAGAGGTACAGAGAACAGGAGATCCTTCAATACTATTCAATTCAATCAGCATTTATTATATGCCAATTACTGCACTATGCAATGGGAATACAATGACAAAAATCCTCAAGGAGTTTCTGTTTCATTATAATATTTGATTTTTTTTAATACAGTAAAATGTAGTCAGATATCAGGTTTTCTGACATCTAAATTCAGTGTTCTCTTCATGGAATGTGAGAATAAAAAATAAACCTAATTTCTTTGCCACTCTTCAAATACCTAAAGACAGCTATCATGTCACTCTTTACTCTTCTTTTCTCCTGTCTAACCATCCCTAGTTCCCTCACCTGTCTTTAAATAATATTTTCCAAATCCCCTTATCACCCTAGGGGCCTTCTTCTAGACATACAATGTCCCTCTGAAAATGTGACAATCGCAAGTGCACACTATATTCCAGTGGTCTAATGTATAGAACATTGACCTCCTTTAATATACCGTTTAATGTACTATTGATGCAGACCAAATAGGACATTAGCTTTTTTTTTTAAAGTAACAGCGGCATAACAATAGCTTACAGGGAAATTTTAGTCTATTAAAACTTTTGTCTTTTCCAAAAAAAACTCCTATTAAGCCAGGTTTCCCCCATCATATATCTATGTACATTATTTAAACCTAATATCAGACTATATACCTATACTTGTTATATTTTACTTTTTGGTTTGGCCAGTTCTTCTAATTTATGAATATCCTGTTGAATCCTGATTCTATCAATCAATACACATTTATTAAGCATCCATCATATGCCAAGCCCCAGGTGATAGAAAGACAAAAGTTAAATAATTCTTGCTCTCAAATAGCTTACATTCTATTAGGGGAGATAACATATAAATATGTACATGTGTGTATTTATGTGTATATATATATATACACACAGAGAATAAATAAAAGCTAGTACACACACACCAGTTTAGAGAGGGAAGGCACTAGCCATTGTCAGGGGGATCAGAAAAGGCTTTATGAAGAAGGCAGCATTTGAGCTAAGTCATGAAGAAAGTAAGGGATTCTCTAAGACAGAGGTGAGGAGTGAGAGTATTCCAGGAATGAAGACAGCTAGAGCAAAGACCTAAAGACTGAAAATGAAGGCTGTATATGAAGTAGGTCAAGAAAGTCAGTACCTAAGAACGCTATGGGAGTTCCGCTTTCTGGAGCCAAGATGGCAGAGTAAGAGGTAAGTCGCTCTTACCCTCCTGTATTAACCCCTGAAAACCCAGAAAATATCACCCATGGAAAAATCCTGGAACAGCTGAACCAGAAGGAAGACGGGGTGCAGCAGCCCTGTAGCCCAGGTAGCTTGAGGGATTAACTGGAAAGGCCCCTCCTGCCCTGGGGGAAGGGAAGCAATACAGATTGGGAGGTGTCCCATCAAGCTAGCAGAAAGCCCCACCTCAGCATACCAGGAGGAGATCCTGAAACCCAGGTAGTGGAGCAAGTAAACACCAACACCTGGACCCCCAGTGCCTCAGTGAGGGCTGGGGAACCAGTGGAAACCAGCTCAGAAAACCAGCAGGTGCCTAGGCGTTCTATAGCAACTGGGTCTCCCAGTGCCTCAGCAAAAATAAGGGAAGCAGCATTACAAAGGGCTGCAGGCAGATAAACACCCTACAACATCCATCTGAAAGGAGCTGAAGAAATCAAAAAGGAAAGGAAAAGCAGGCAACCTAGCGTTGCCTTAGAGTTCCAGTCTTGCTGATTCCAGCCCAACACCAGGTAAGCTGCCAGAACCCTACAGCCTCCAACTGCCAACATTGGAGGCCCCAGCACACAAAGCCAGTGACCAGGCCCTAGGCTCCCAACACAAGAAGCTTGGGTCAGTGCCCTCTGCTCCTCAGCAGCAGAGCTCAATCTCTTTAAAGGCCAGGAAATAAGAACTATGAGCAAAAAGAAACATGCCATAGATTCATATGATGAGAACAGTGAAGACCAAGGCAGAAATGCTGAAGAGGACAACATTGTCAACATATCCACATCTGGAACCACAAAAGGAAATATGAATTGGTCTGAAGCCCAAAAAGCCTTCTTAGAAGAGTTCAAGAAGGATTTTAAAAGTCAGATGAGATAGGTAGAAGAAAAAATGAGAGGTATGCAAAAGAGAGTCAATAACCTGGAAAAAGAAGGACAAAAATTAACTGTAGAAAACAAGTCCTTAAAAAATATAATTGGCCAACTGGAAAAAAAGTACACTGAAGAAAACAAGTCCCTAAAAAATACAATTGGACAAATGGGGAAGGAGGTACAAAATCTAATAGAAGAAAACAATTCATTAAAAATTAGAATAGGGCAAATGGAAGCTAATGACTCTATGAGAGAGCACGAATCAGTCAAACAGAAACAAAAGAATGAAAAAATAGATGGAAACGTAAAATGCCTCACTGATAAAACAACTGACCTGGAAAATTGATCCAGGAGAGACAATTTAAAAATTATTGGTCTACATGAAAATCATGATGAAAATAAGAGCTTGGACAGTATCTTTCAGGAAATCATAAAGGAAAACTGCCCTGAGGTCTTAGAACCAGAGGGTAAAATATCCATAGAAAGAATCCATCTATCACCTCCTGAAAGAGATCCCAAATTGAAAACGCCAAGGAATATAGTAGCCAAATTTCAAAATTACCAGGTGAAAGAGAAAATACTGCAAGCAGGCCAGAAAGAAATAAATTTAAATATCATGGAACCACAGTCAGGATTACACAGAACCTTGCAGCCTCTACATTAAAAGACCGTAGAGCATGGAATATAATATTCTGTAAGGCACAAGAGCTTGGATTACAACGAAGGATCAACTACCCAGCGAAAATGAGCATGAACTTTCAGGGGAGGAGATGGACATTCAACGAAATAGGGGACTTCCAAGCCTTCCTGATAAAAAGACCAGAGCTCAACAGAAAATTTGATCTTCATATACAAGACTCAAGAGAGACATAAAAAGGTAAATGTGACAGAAAAATACAACATGTTGTTAATAAGGGCAAACTGTTTACATCCCTATAAGGGAAGATGACACTTGTAACTCTTAAGAGCTGTATTGTTATTACACCATGTTAAAGGGGTATACATAAAGGGGATAGGTATAAATTGACTTGATAATGATAAAAAATGATAAATAATATATAAATAATATATATTATTTATATCTATTATATTTATAATATATATGTATATGATATATAAATATACATGTACATATTTATTCATATATATAATTTATATATTATATATATAATTTTAATGATAAGAAATCTAATCAAGTAGATTAAATGGATTCAAGGAAGTGGATTAATCTGATTTAACTAAGAAAATGTACTAAGAGAAAAGGAAAGGAGGAGACAGACAAAGGTAAATTACATCACAGGAAAAGGCACAAAAACCTATTACAGCAGAAGGAAAGAAGGGAGGGAGATGAGCATTGTTTGAACCTTACTCTCATCAGATTTGGCTCAAGACAGGAATAACATAATCAAGTATAGAAGTCTAAACTCTTTAGGCAGTAGGAGGGAAAAGGGGAAAGAAAAGGGAGGGGGGATAGAAGGGAGGGAAGAAGCTGTAAGGGTAAAGGGGAAGAAAAGGGAAGGAGCTAATAGAAAGGAGGAGGGACTGAGGGAGGCTGTGGTCAAAAGCAAAACACTAGTGAGAAGGGAAAAGGAGAAAGGAGAATGAAAAGCATAAACGGGAGAAAAAGGATGGAGAAAAACACACAGATAGTAATCCTAACTGTGAATGTGAATGGGATGAACTCTCCCATAAAACAGAAGCAGACAGCAGAATGGATTAAAAATCATAGTCCTACAATATGGTGTGTACAGGAAACACACTTGAAAAAGAGTGACACAGACAGGGTAAAGGTAAAAGGCTGGAACAGAATATATTATGCTTCAGCTGAAGTAAAAAAAGCAGGGGTAGTAACCCTGATCTCAGACAAAACAAAAGCAAAAATAGATCTTATCAAAAGAGATAAGGAAGGAAACTACATCCTGCTTAAAGGCCCCATAGACAATGAAGTAATATCATTACTAAACACATATGCACCAAATGGTATAGCATCCAAATTCTTAGAGGAGACGTTCAGGGAGTTACAGGAAGAAACAGACAACAAAACTATACTAGTGGAGGACCTCAATCTCCCCCTCTCTGAACTACATAAATCTAACCACAAAATAAACAAGAAAGAAGTTAAGGAGGTGAACCGAACATTAAAAAAGTTAGGAATGACAGACCTCTGGAGAAAACTGAATGGGGATAGAAAGGAATATACTTTTTTCTCGGCAGTACGTGGCACATACACAAAAACTGACCATGTACTAGAGCATAAAAACCTCACAATCCATTGCAGAAAGGCAGAAATATTGAATGCTTCCTTTTCAGATCATGATACAATAAAAATTATATGTAATAAAGGGCCATGGAAAGACAGACTAAAAAATAATTGGAAACTAAATAATCTAATCCTAAAAAATGATTGGGTTAAACATCAAATCATAGAAACAATCAATAACTTCATTCAAGAGAATGACAGTAATGAGACAACATACCAAAACTTACGGGATGCAGCGAAAGTAGTTCTTAGGGGAAGTTTTATATCTCTGAATGCATAGATGAATAAAATAGAAAAAGAGGAGATCAATGAATTGGGCATACAACTAAGAAAAACTAGAAAAAGAACAAATTAAAAATCCTCAATTAAACACCAAATTAGAAATACTGAAAACCAAAGGAGAAATTAAGAAAATTGAAATTAAGAAAACTATTGAACTAATGAATAAAACTAAGAGCTGGTTTTATGAAAAAACCAATAAAATAGATAAACCTTTGGTTAATTTAATTAAAAAAAAGAAAGAAGAAAACCAAACTACCAGTATCAAAAATGAAAAGGGTGAAGCCACCACCAAGGAAAAGGAAATTAAAATAATAATTAGGAACTATTTTGCCCAACTGTATGCCAACAAATTTGACAATCTTAGTGAAATGGATATATATTTACAAAAATATAAATTGGCCAGATTAACAGAAGAGGAAGTAAAATACTTAAATAACCCCATCTCAGAAAAAGAAATTGAACAAGCCATTGATGAACTCCCTAGGAAAAAATCTCCAGGGTCAAATGGATTTACAAGCGAATTCTATCAAACATTTAAATAACAATTAATTCCAATACTATATAGACTATTTGGGAAAATAGGTGAAGGAGTCTTACCAAATTCTTCTTATGATACAAATATGGTGTTGATACCTAAACCGGGAAGAGTCAAAACAGAAAAAGAAAATTACAGACCAATTTCCCTAATGAATATAGATGCAAAAAATTTTAAATAAAATATTACAAATAGATTACAGCAACTTATCACAAGAATAATACAGTATGACCTGGTAGAGTTTATACCAGGAATGCAGGGCTGGTTCAATATTAGGAAAACTATCAGCATAATTGATCACATCAACACCAAAACCATCAGAAACCACATGATCATCTCAATAGATGCAGAAAAACCTTTTGACAAAATACAACACCCATTCCTATTAAAAACATTAGAGAACACAGGAATAAATGGAGTCTTCCCTAAAATAATAAATAGCATCTACTTAAAATCTTCAGCAAGCATCATATGTAATGGGGACAAGCTAGAAACATTTCCAGTAAGATCGGGGGTGAAACTAGGATGTCCATTATCACCACTGTTGTTCAATATCGTACTGGAAATGTTAGCTTTAGCAATAAGAGAAGAAAAGAAATTGAAGGTATTAGAATAGGCAAAGAAGAAACAAAACTATCACTCTATGCAGATGATATGATATACTGAGAGAATCCTAGAGAATCAAGTAAAAAACTACTTGAAATAATAAACAACTTTAGCAAAGTTAAATCCACATAGATCATCGGCATTTCTATATGTTACCAACAAAGTCCAACAGCAAGAGATAGAAAGAGAAATTCCATTTAAAGTTACTGTAAGACATTATAAAATATTTAGGAGTCTACCTCCCAAAACAAACCCAGGAACTATATGAACACAATTACAAAACACTTTTCGCACAAATAAAGTCAGATCTAAATAACTTGAAGAACATCAGTTGCTCATGGGTAGGCTGAGCTAATATACTAAAAATGACAACTCTACCTAAGCTAATTTACTTTATTCAGTGCCATACCAATCAAACTACCAAAAAAATATTTTATAGAGTTAGAAAAAATAATAAGATTCATTTGGAATAACAAAAGGTCTAGAATATCAAAGGAACTAATGAAAAGAAATGCAGGGGAAGGTGGCCTAGCAATTCTAGATCTTAAATTGTATTATAAAGCAGCAATCATCAAAACTCCTTGGTACTGGCTAAGCAATAAAGTGGTGGATCAGTGGAATAGGTTAAGTATGCAAGACACAGTGTCAATGACTATAGTAATCTATTATTTGATAAACTCAAAGACCCCAGCTTCTGGGATAAGAACCCACTCTTTTACAAAAACTGGGAAAACTGGAAAACAGTATGGCAGAAACTAGGCATAGATCAAAATCTCACACCATATACCAAAATTAAGTCAAAATGGGTTCATGATTTAGATATAAAGGCTGATTCTATAAGCAAACTGGGAGAGCAAGGAATAGTTTACCTATCAGATTTATGGAAAACAGAAGAATTCATAACCAAACAGGAGATAGAGTACATTATGAAAAGCAAAATGGATAACTTTGATTATATTAAAGTTTTTACACAAACAAAGCCAACATAACCGAGATTAGAAGGAAGGTAGAAAATTGAGAAAGAATTTTTACAACCAGTCTCTCTGGTAAGAGCCTCATTTCTAAAATATATAGAGAATTAAGTCAAATTTATAACAATACAAGTCATTGCCCAATTGATAAATGGTCAAAGGATGTGAACAGGCAGTTCTCAGATGAAGAAATGAAAGCCATCTATAGTCATATGAAAAAATGCTCTAAATCACTTTTGATTAGAGAAATGCAAATCAAAACAACTCTGAGGTACCACATCACACCTATCAGACTGGTCAACATGACAAAACAGGAAAATGATAAATGTTGGAGAAGATGTGGGAAAATTGGAACACTAATGCATTGTCGGTGGAGTTGTGAACTGATCCAACCATTCTGGAGAACAATTTGGAACTATGTCCAAAGGGTTATAAAACTGTACATACCCTTTGACCCAGCAATAGCACTTCTAGGGCTATATCCCAGAGAGACCACATAAATGGGGAAAGACCCACATGTACAAAAATATTTACAGCAGCTCTTTTTGTGGTGGCAAAGAACTGGAAATTGAGAGAATGTCCATCAATCGGGAAATGGCTGAACAAGCTGTGGTATATGAATGTAATGGAATACTATTGTGATACAAGAAATGATGAACAGGCTGACTTCAGAAAAACCTGGAAAGACTTGTATGGTCTGATGCTGAGTGAAGTGAGCAGAACCAGAAGAATGTTGTACAGAGTAACAGCCACAGTGTATGATGACAAATATTGATACACTTAACCCTTCCTGGCAATACAAGGATCTAAGACATCTCCAAAGGCCTCAAAGATTTACTATGGAAAATGCTATCCACATCAAGATAAAGAACTCTGGAGTCTGAATGCAGATGGAAGCATACTATTTGCTCTCCTTTTGTTTTGTTTGTTCTTTCTCATAGTTCCTCTCATTAATTCTAATTCTTCTTTATTTCACAACTAATGTGAAAATATGTTTAATATGAACATATAAGTAAAACCTATATCAGATTGCACACTATTTTGGGGAGGGGGGAAGGAAGGGATGGGAAGAAAATTTAAAACTCAAAATCTTATGGAAGTGAATGATGAAAACTAAAAATATTTTTTAAAAAAAAAACATTTAAAAAAGAAATGATGAGCAAGTTGATTTCAGGAAAACATGGAAAAATTTGCAAGAAATAAGGAAGAGTGAAATGAGCAGAACCAAGAGAATGTTGTATGCAGTAACAAAAATATTATTTGAAGAATAACTGTGAATGACTAAGTTGTTCTGAGTATTATAATTACTCAAATCAACTACAAAGAAAGATGCTATCTACTTCCAGAGAAAGAACTGATAAATAGAAGTATGCATAGTATGGTTTTACATACACACACACACACACACACACACACACACACACACACACATGGAGAGGGGGAGAGATAGTTCAGAACTTAAAATGTAACCAAAAAAATTAAATTAAAAAAAAGAAAAGAAAATACTAGATCTTGGGCATTCCCATGGTCTTTTAATTTTGTAACCTTATCAAAAAGGAAAATGAAGTTAGTTTAGCATGACATTCTTACTGAACCCATACTGGTTCCTAGTGTCCAACTCTTTTTTTTAAGTTCTTATAAAACATCTGTTTAATAATCTACTCTAGAATTCTGTGGGCAGTGAGGTGGCACAACGATAGAATGTTGGAGTCAGGAAGACCTGAGTTTAAATCCTGTCCCAGACAGTATCTATATGACCCTGGATAAGTCACTCAACCTCTCTCAGACTCAGTCTCCTCATCTGTAAAATGGAGATAATTACAGCATCTACCTTAGAAGTTGTTGTAAGGATTAAGTGAGATAACATATAAAGTATATTGAAAACCTTAAAGTACTATATAAATGCTAGCTGTTACTATTATTTTCTCTGGGATAGCCATCAAAGTTTTACCTATGTTTACCAGAATCTATTCTTTTCCCCATTTGAAAAATAGCACTATGTCTACACATTATTTAGTCTCCCTATATTCCACTAACACACAAAAGAGTTCACTAAAGTGAAAAAACTATCTGTAAGGATATAAAGAAATAATCATGTTTTGTATATTTACTATCCTTATTTAAAGATGCTGCTGCTAATGGTGTATAATCTATGTGTACAACTGTAACTGCAAAGTTTGTATGACATTCCCAAATGTAATTTTTTTTAACCTAGGTAAATTCAGTTTAGATTCTGACCTATCTGTTAATACCAGTTCAAGACAGATCAGCTTATAAGGGTGGAGTAATGATCTTTGGAATGGAATATTTAATAAACAGTACTTTCCTCAGTGTCAGATTTCCAAAATATTGTGTTAGCTTTTTTTAGCTACATTTTTAACAGTTAACAAATTAACTACTTTAGATTGTGCTACTAAAGAAACATCTTAGTTTCATGTTGCTTGTATATTTTGAAACCAGTGTTTAGCTTTTTCTTATATGAGACAGCAATTTTTCTATTAATATTTAATATTAGAAAACCTTAGCCAATATGAGAAGTTATTCTACATTCACTTTGCAGTTCTTGGGGAAGGGGGGTGTTTGAGTGGGTTGGTTTGTTTGTTTTAATACAGAAAAACTGGTCCATCTTGTCACACAGGAAATGGGTTCTAAGTATGGGCCAAATTACTGAATATCCTTCCAACACCTGGCTCCAGAAAATAATTACTTTAATGTATTTCTAATGAGGACTGGATTCTAACCAAGATGAAAAGGCTTAAACTCATTAAGTAAAATGCCTAGAGTTTCTTTAAGAGAATCTCAAACTCTTAATACAAGCAGGAGGGGGTCTATTAAAAAATCTTTTAAATATATTTGGACTTCATTTTCCTTCAATAAAAGGGCCAGTAGAACATTGGAATTTGAATCTGTAGCATTTTAAAAGTGTAATAGTTTCCGTTCATTTTCAAAGACTTCAGTGACTAAAGCCATCCAACAATGAAACAAATGACATTATAAGGTATTGAGTATGCTCTGACTGGACATATTTAAGCAGTTAAGCAGAAACTGAACTATCACATATCAAGGATCCTTTAGAAAGGATTTAAGCCTAGAATGAGAGGTTGAATTAGATGATCTCTAATAATCATATTATCTTAAAGTTGGATGAAAACTATCTTAGAAATAAATACATGACTGAAAACGACACAGAATGAATGAAAGCTAAGTGTGTTGTTATGATTTCTATTCTAACTTAACCATTGCATAAACAGAAATTAGGTTAGAGAATCCACAAGTGAACTTATTCAGAAATATAGATCATTTACTGTCGAAGACAGCAATCAAAAGCACATAGAAATAAAGAAGTTTTGTACTGGAAGAAAATCTAGAGGTCTTCCAGCTCAATTTACTAACTTCAAAGATAATGAAAAGAGGCCCAAAGATCAACTGATTTTTTTTTCCAAGGTCACTGTTTTAGTCTAAGAATCTGTGTTAACACCCAAGTATCTGACTTGCTAAACCAATGCTCTTTCCACACCACTGCAGCTGCTTTAAAAAAAAAAAAAACGCTGAGCCAAAAAGGACTGGCTTCGTGGGTGTTTTGAAGACAAGAGGCAAAGGAAGTAGACTTAGCAAGCAGGAAAGGACAAAAACTGTCCAAATGTTTTTCCCCCATGTCTTGTAGTAAAACTCAGATGTCTTCCTACTTTGGTCTAACTACAAAAGAGGAAGCACAAAAACTACAAAAGAGTAGTTGGGCACCAACTTCAGGCTTCATTTGAGCAAAGGGCCAGTTTTCAGACATCAATTCTGACCTACAAATAAAGCATCTCACATTATAGTACTACTATGCTCGTACAGGATTTATCAATGCTTTAATCTGCCAAATACAATAATGCTAATATTCCGACCTCTCTGAAAACAAATAGATGAAGTCTCTCACAGTGCAGTAATATCAAAAGTGATTAACCCCGTACTCAATTAAATTTCAACCTACAAAACTAACATTAATGATGACTACATGGAATCCTTGTGGACAGCAGATAATCCACGGGCCCTGGTCAGCTTTGTGGACAAATGCAGCGAAAGGAGATTCCATACAGGTGAACCTAACAGTTCTGGTTGCAATGTTGACAAGTACAGGTGCCTGAAAACTAAGCCCTTTGTCCATATTTATGGAAAGCTCCCTGTACTCAAAGGGGAGATAGTTATCAACTACAAGTGAAAACTAATTCACTACCTGCACCTCACAATGCAAAGAGAAAAATCTCCCAGGATTTTGTCTTTGAGCAATTCTATCTGTCCTAAAGAGCCAGCCATTTGAATTCAACACTGGACCCCAATACCTTTTCATCCATGAGGTTCTCTTGTCCATTGGGGCAAAGATAAACCTTCAATATTCTAAAACTTCAAGATCCCTAGGAACAACTTATGATTTACACACACTTGCACCTTGCCCCCAAATGGTCCAAGGTATGGGGGAAAAGACCACAGGGGTATTCTCTTCATTCACTTTCCTAGTCATTAGGGTATTCAACCTTGACTTCCAAATCAAACAATGAGTCTCCAGGATCTCTCCCCATCCCCCAAACACACAGACATCCAGGGCTGCATCCTTCTAACCTACAGACACAATTAACTCGTAACTTAAGCCACACACACACACACCCCTAACCTAAAACACACCCACACCCACACAGAGTCCTATCCTCCCAAACCATATATACTCCCCACCTAAAACATACAAACCCCAAGTCACACATACACACACACACACACACACGCACAAAGTGTCATCCTCCTAACCCCCCACACACAAGTCTTATCCTCCTAAACCACATACAACCCCAACCTAATATACACACAAAAAATCATTAAGTCCCATCCTCCTAACTCCCATACAGAGTCCCATTCTCCTAAACCACATACAGCCCCCAACACACACACACACCCCACAAGATCATACACACAGAATCCCAGCCTCCTGAATCTCTCTCTCACACACACACACACACTACAAGATCACACACACAGAATCCCAGCCTCCTGACACTCTCTCTCTCTCACAGACACACACACTACTAGATCATACACAGAATCCCAGCCTCCTGAATCTCTCTCTCTCTCTCACACACACACACACACTGAATCCCAGCCTCCTGACACTCTCTCTCACACACACACTACGAGATCACACACACTGAATCCCAGCCTCCTGACACTCTTTCACACACACACACACACACACACACACTACTAGATCATACACACAGAATCCCAGACTCCTGAATCTCTGTCTCTCTCACACACACACACACTGCACCCCATCCTCCTAAAGCACAAACACATCGGCACACACCAGGATATCGCACACAGCCCCGTCCTCCCCAACCTCACACACACGCACGCACACCACAGCCCGGTCGCGTCCTCCGGGGCTCCGGCGCTGCCGCCCCGCCGCCCTCCGCCCGCCCCCGCCCCAGCTGGCTGTGACAGCCCGGCCCGGCCCGCCCGGGGCCCCAGGACCCCCCTCACCGGCGCTCGCCCAGTCTAGGCCTCCTCGCTCCGAGCCGCGTTGCGCAGCCCGCCGCCCAGCCTCCCGCACGCTACTCCGGCTCTGGCAGCTGCCAAGGCCCGAGACTGCTGGGCCCCGCACACGCGCCCTCCGCCCGGCTCGGCCCCGCCCGGCCCCGCTCCGGGTTGGCTCCGCAGCTCCCCCAGGGGCTCCGTCCGGGCCCCGCCGCCGCTTCCCGTCACGTGGGGGCCCGCCCCGGTGTACAAAAGGACGAAGGCCTGCGCCTCTGATTGACAGGAGCCGAGAGGGGAACCCGGCACCTGATCCTCGCAGCCGCGCTCCCGACCCCCTCCCCTCCCCTCCCCTTCCCTGCCCGCGGCGGAGGAGGAGGGGCACGGAGGGAGGGGGCTGGGGAGGGCTCGAGCTTCACGGCCTTACGGTCCCTGCGCTCTCCCCGGGGAGTGGGTGTGAGGGCGCCGCGCTCCCTGTGTCCGGGCTGCGCCGAGCCGCGTGTGCTCGGGCCTGGAGCTCCGGGCCTGGGCCGGGCGGGCGCCCCAGGCGCAGCAGGGCAGGTGTTCTCCTAGTAGCTGGGATAATAGTGACATTAGCTCCGCCTACACCTCCTTCGCCTTACCCCCCTTACCTTCTCCTCTCCCCCTTCTCCCCTTCCCCTCCTTCTCTGCCCTGTCCCCTCTCCTTTTCCCTTCTTTCCTTCCTCCGAGTTGTCTCTGTCTCCCTCTCTCTCTCTGTCTCTGTCTGTCTCTCTTTTTCTCTTTCCCCCTCCCTCTCTCTTATTCTCTCCTTATCTATCCCTTCTCTCCCCCTCCCCCTCTTTCTCTCCCCCCTCACCGCTCTCCCTTCCTTTTCCCCCTTCTCTCCCATCTTTCTTTTTCTCCCCTCCCCCTTCTTTCTCTCCTCTTTCCTTCCTCTCTCTTTCCTTCTTCCTCTCTTTCTCTGCCCCTTCCCTCTTTCTCTCTTCCTCTCCCTCCCCCTTCCTCCCCCTCTCCCTTTCTTCCCACGCCCATCCACTTTGACCCAGGGCAAAAAGGAGGGTGGATCTTCCCGTTGTGAGGTAGGAGAAGGTTCCTAATATCTGGAAGAACCTTCAACACACTGTTGAAAGTTGAGTTCTAGGAAGGTACCCCTTGACCCCAAATCTTTTTCTTCCCAGTGGCTGAAATTATGCCATTAGAGATTTATTCCTCTAGGTCAAACATTGCCCTTTCTGGTTAGTCTTCTTTTAAAATGCAGGTTCTATTCTTGGAGAGTGATAACCCTTTCAATGTTTCATACGTTTAGTGTTTTGCTTGTTGAAATTGTTGGTTGCAGTGCATTAGTGTTAACTGTTTATTATAAAGATCAAGCTTGGCTTTTTGCTGAAAGAGAATTATGCAATTCTGATTAGCAAAAAGCTTGATCTTTGGCTGAAATTCTGATTATGAAGGAAATTTCTTCTCTTAGAAATCCTAATAAAATGCAAACCTCTCTCTTTGCAGAGGAAGGGGACTATGGGTGTTGCCTTTGTAGAAGTGTTGGTTGGTTAGGTTGAATTGCTTTATTTCCCCTTTTTCTTCCCCTCCCCTTAATTACAGGAAATTGCTCTCTGGATGGGAGGGGGCAATGAATTTTTAGAAAATGTATAGTGGTGAAGATGATACAAAAACAAAAGATAACAGCAAAAATTCAACTTAAAAACAACAACAACAACATCTTTCCTCCAGACAATCAAGACCCCAGAGCAATGTTGAGTAAGAATGCTAAGCTTGGAGCAGAAAGGAATAGAGGTGAAGAAGGCCCTGGAGACAAATTCTTGCCTACCGCTACTTTACCTAGGGCTAGTCCTGGTACCAAGACACAAAGCTGCTTCTGTAAGTCATTTCTTTGACCCTCTCCCTAGTCAACTTATCTCTCCATCCCCACAAATGCAAGGTTTCTATGTAGGGGAGGGGAGGCAAATTCATTGCTTTCTGGAGTAGTTAACTGAGAGGAACAAGGATATATACATGAAAAAAATTCAGTGTGGTCAAAAGAGTGTACTCATAATTTTAAAAAATATTGCTATATTTTGTTTTTTCATTACCTTCATTTCCAAATATATCTGCCCCCCCACCTCCACCCAGGGAGCCATCCCTTATAACAAAAAAGAAAGGGAGAAAAACAGTTTAGTAAAACCTTAATTTCCAAATATACCTCCCTCACTGTCACTCAAGGAGTCATCCATTATAACAATAACAAAGGAAGAGGGAAAAATAATTTGGTAAAACTAACCAAAACTTAAAGTGGAATCTGACAGTGTATGTAGTGTTCCATACCCTTAGTCTCTCACTTCTGCAAAGAAGTGAAAGAGGTACCTCTCTTTTTCCAAGCCAACCTTGGTCATCATAATCAGAAAAGATATTCCTGGCAAAAGCAACCTCCACTCCAGGAGGCAAAATCAGTAAAGCAAAGGTGTTAGAATCTATGACATTAGAGTGGAAAGGTCCTACGTGCCTGATAGCCAGGTGAGCCTACTTTGTTCCATCTTCCCTTGCCTAAATTGTCCCTAAAACCTCGTGTTGCTTGAAGAATTCTTCTCTAAATGGAGGTGAAATGACATTCTACACGTGTACCCCCAAACTCCCCTGCATACACATACACCTCCACTAGTTTATACTTTGAAACCATAAAACCTGGGACTGCTAGGTGGTACAGTGGATAGATCACCGGCTCTGAAGTCAGGAGAACCTAAGTTCAAATCCAGCCTCAGACACATAACACTCACTAGCTGGGTGACTGTGGGCAAGTCACTTAACCCCAATTGCCTCCCTGCAAAAAAGAAAGAAAATATAAAATCCTCACCAACATACTTTTAATGAGATTTATTTTTTCCATTTAAATATTTTTTCTTTGTTCCCCTTTATATCTATATCTACCTAATGGTCTTCTTTGGGTTCTTCCACCTTTTCATCATAGTCGAAGTTCAAATTTAAGCAAAGCAGTCTTTCAATTCCATCCCCATTATTTTTGTAGTGTTTAGTAGTAGATGTTCTGACCTCAGTGTTATAGTTTTAAATAAAACCACAGTTTGATCCAAAATACACAATTGTAAATAATTTTTTATCTTAGGTTGAATAGGAGGAAGAAAGCAAGCTAGATTTTCTTTCCACAGTTCTGATTATCCCAAGCTTTACCTAAAAGAAAGGCTTAACTTTTTGATACCAATAATCTTACACTGATATGTGACTATGAGTCTTGGAATACTATAGTCTCCAAAGAACTAAAGTTGATCACCCAAAGGGCAATGGAAAGTCATTTGATGGCTTTGAATAGGCTGCAAATTATTGTATGTGACAAATTAGGCAAGAGATGTTCTCAAATATGTGACAAAAAAAAAAAACAACTAGGAGGGATAGCTGATGCTATCACTTACAACTGGTACCTTCTTGATTTTTTTTTTTCTTTTTAGGCAATTGGGGTTAAGCGACTTGCCCAGGCTCACATGGCTAGTGTCAAGTGTTTGGTCTGAGGTCAGATTTGAACTCAGGTCCTCCTGACTTCAGGCGCAATGCTCTATCCACTGCACCACCTAGATGCCCCTACCTTCTTCATGTTAAGAGAATTCAAGGAAGGGCCTCTGCAAGTTAGAATTTAATATATTGAATTTATTGGAAGATATGGACTATAGTCATATAGAATTGGCAGGTATGGATCAGTTTTAATCTATGTTATTGAAAAGATATCCACGTGAACGAGATCACAGATCCTTTGGAATTGTTGTTCATCCTTTGTTCTTGAGGAAGACCGAGGACTTCATGGGGACAATGACTTGACTTGCAAGTGAATTGGATTTAAGTGAGGCAGAGCCATGCAAAATCAGCTTCACTCTCTCCCCCAGAGTCACTGGAGTCCAATGGTAAGACTACTGATCCAGACTACTGGCAATGATCTGGGTTATAGTAGGGGACTAGTTTAGAACAACTGTATAGCTATCCTGCCTGTACATACAAATGTTTTTGATTATGTATTTTCATTTATTTGCTATTAGAGTGCAGAGGCAGTGCTTGTGTTATTGTTTTAGATAGTCTACAATGCTATTAGTGCTATGCTTAGGTTTTCTTTATCTGAAAAAACAAAACAAAACAAACAACCCTAACATTGACCCTGTCACTTCCTTAAGTTATTATCATATATGTTCCTACCTATTCACTGGTAAACTTCCAAAGAGAATAGTTTATATTTGGCTATCTCCACTTCTTTACTACCCACTCATTTCTTAGTCCCCAGAAACCTGGCTTCCTTTCTACCTTCACTGAAACTGCCCTTACCAAGGTCTACAATATGACATATGTCAACCAAATTTATATATCAGTTCATTTAATAATGTATATAGGGTTAGAAATGAGTCCTGAATAAGACTTCCAGGTGACCATTAGGAGATGGTCTGCACTAGACTTGTTTGAGATTTACAGAGCAAGAAAGAGATGTGAACAAAAAGACAGATGATTAAACATAAATTTCAGGCTATTAAATAGATGCAAATATATAAACTGGATTAATAGTTGTCAGATCTGCATGCTGTTTCAAAACCCAACTTTGATATTGAATAGCTAGCTGCTGAACTATATTCAGTTCAATAAGTATTTTATTAATCAGTAAGCAATTATTAAGTGCCTACTATGTGCCAGGTGCTGTTGTGTTAGGGATGCAAAGACAACATTGAAAAGTCCTTGTGGTCAAGTTGTTTATATGGACAGTAAATACACACACTCTTAAACCCCCCCCCCAAAAAAAACCTATGCAAAATACAAACAAAGTAGTTTCTAAGGGGGGCATTAACTACTAAAATTCAATTTACAAATTCAATTTTATTTTATTTTCTGTCCCAAATTCTTTCCCTTTCTCCCCCTCCTCTACACATTGAAAATGTAAGAAAAGCAAAATCCATTACAAAGTGCATAGTCATGCAAAACAAATACTCACATTAGTCATATTCAAAAGAAATCTTTTTTAAAGGAGAAGAAAATATGCTTCAATTTGTACTTTGAATCCATTAGTTCTCTATCTGGTGGTGGACAGCATGCTTCATCATGAATTCTTTGGAGTTGTGGTTGGTCATTGTGTTGATCGGAGTTCCTAAGTATTTCAAAGTTCATTCTCTTTATAATACTGTTACTAGTTCTGCTCACTTCACTTTGCATTAGTTCATATGTGCCTTCCCAGGTTTTTCTGAAACCATCCCCTTCATCTTTTACAGCACAATAATATTCCATCATATTAACATATCATAATTTGTTTAGCCATTCCACAGCTGATACATATCTGCTCAGTTTCTAATTCTTTACTTCCACAAAAAGAGTTACTATAAATATTTTGTACATATGGATCCTTTTTCTCTTTGTGTGATCTCTTTGGAATGTAGACCTATTAGCAGTATTGCTGGGTCAAAGGGTATAAACAATTTAATGGCTTTTTAGACATAGTTCCAAATTGCTTCCCATAATTTTTTAATTAGTTTACAACAGTGCTTTAGTGTGCTTAGTGATTTCCTTTAGCATCTGTCATTTTACTGTTTTGCCATTCTAGCCAATCTGATGGGCATGAGATGGTACCTCAGAGTTGTTTTAATTTGCATTTCTCTAATTATTAGTGAGATGATTTTTTTCACTTGACATTGATACCTTGGATATCTTCCTTTGAAAACTGCCTATTCATATCTCTTGACCATTTATCAACTGGGGAATGGCTCTTATTCTTATAAAGTTAACTAACTTCCCTATATATCTTAGAAATGAGACTTTTATCAGAGAAACTTGCTGCAAAGACTTTCCCCCAGTTTTCTGCTTTTCTTCTAATTTCAGATGCATTGGTTTTGTTTGTGCAAAAACTTTTTAATTTTATGTAGTCAAAATGATCCATTTTACTTCCTGTGAATCTCTCTATCTCTTTTTTTTGGGCATAACCTCTTCTCCTATCTATAGATCTGAGAAGTAATTTCTTTCATTTTCTACTAATTTGCTTTTGATGTTACTCTTTATATTTAAATCATGTACCCATTTTGAGCTTATCTTGGTATATTGTGTGAGATGTTGATCTCTACTTAGTTCCTACCAGACTTTTTTCCTGTTTTCCCAACACTTTTGCTGAATAGTAAGTTATTGCCCCAAATAGCTGGAATCTTTGGATGGATCAAATAATAGGTCACTATGTAAATTTGTGGAGGGGGGTGGGACATCACAAGGGTTTGGACACTACCAAAGCAATTGAACAACTACAAAAATGTTCATTTGCTTCTGTGTATTGCATGCCTAATCTGTTTCACAATCTCTCAGTTTCTTACCCAGTACCAAATTGTTTTGTGATTATAGACTAGTAATAGAGTTTCAGATTTAGTACTGCTTCCTTCCCATTTTTTTTTTCATTGATTCCCTAGATATTCATGACCATTTATTTCTCTGGATGAATTTTGTGGTCATTTTTTTTGGTTCCATAAAATAATTCTTTGATAGTTTGATTGGTATGGCACTGAATAAGTATATTAATGTAGGTAGTATTGTCATTTTTGTTAATTGTTTTGGCTTACCTATGAGCAATTAATTTTTTTTTAGCAAGCTGTTCACACTATTTATTTGCATCTCCAGAAGGGAGGAGAGAGAGGAAGGGAGGAGAGAGTTTTGTGGGGTGGTTTTGTCTTTACAAACAGTGAGTGGAACTCATAAGGGCTTTTTCACTAAAACAGTGCAGAGAGAAGGAAGGACACTTATGGGAGGCACAAAGAGTTGGGGCAGACACTGGATAGGGGAGAATCGGCTGGAATGACAAATAGGCAAAGGAGGGAGGTGTGAAGGTGCCCAAGTCTTCCCTCCCTGCCCCGGTCTGTGGGCCAAGATGGAGTAGTAGAAAGGTATTGTGGGGGTGCTGTAACCCTCCCATACCAGGGTAGGGCAGGGACCTGTCTAGACAGGCTGATCTGGAGGGAACCCACCCCTACTGGACCCCAGGGGTCTGTTTCAAAACATGACCCATGGGGTCTCTGGCTCATGGCACTGAGTTGGGGACTGGGAGAGGTCTTAGGAATTCAAAGCCAACATATATTCGGGGACAGGAGAGTGTGTGCACATGTGCATGTATGTGTATACATTGTATGTGTGTGAAGAGGGCACCCAAAATCATTACCACAGACAACTTTGGGTTAAAGAGACGGCTGGAAGCAGTTGGGGATAGGGATATTTCTAGCCTATATATACAGAATTAGGGGGAGGGGTGGCAGCAGTCAGGGAAATGTTAGATTAAAAATAAGAGGAAATCACATCTATTTTCATACTGAAAAACTGCTATACGAGTATCCTGGGGACATATATAATTTCATATTTAATATTTTGGAGGGAAAAATATCACTAGCATTGAAATCTGTATGTTACCCCTATTCACACCACATGGGACACCAGTCAGGACTGCCAAAACCAGTCTGGTTAAGGATGGCCTCTAACCTTCCATGACCTACCAGTCCAATAATCCTGTCAAAAAAGGAAAGGAAAGGCTGGCAGAACTCATCTTAGAGGACTCATGCTGGCTCCTGGTGATCACCATTTACTTCCCTTTCTAAATACTTCCAGACTCTCTAGAATACAATTTTCCTGGCTACTGACTCATTAGTCCATAGCTTTTAGAATTCACAAAATTGGGAACTACTAAACCATGGGATCATGGGTGTGAAAGAAGTGCTCTTCCTGGTAGTGATAACTTGAGCAATCACAGGGGTGAGAAGGGAATCTTTGTCCCTAAACTCCTTGGTCCACTAAAGGAATGACCACAGGCCAGCCAAGATTGGCCTTCATAGACCAAACACTGATCCAGAAGCAAGCCCAGTGACAGCTGGCTTCAGTTCAGCAAGGAGATGAAAGTGGGCCAGGCTACTCCTGAGGGAGGGGCTTACAAAGACCCCAGCTCCCACACCTGGGCCTAGGCCAGGGGCCCAGGACATCAAAGGTATGCATTGCCCTTGTCCCTCAAAGTAAGGGCCCAGCTTCAAGATTTTGGGTCTTTCTAGACCATCCTGGGCTAGAGGCAAGGGTGCATCATTTTGTTCCCCACCAAACCCACACTGGCCATCAAAGCAGAGAAGATGGTATAGGAGAGGGAAAAGGGAGTCTCTTGGCAGCTCCAAATCAAGTCCCCTCCTACCTGGGCCTGGCTCAGCCAAAGAGAGAAGCACCAGATGGAGAAGGCCCAGGGGATCAAGATGGATCAAGAGAGAGCATGATCGACTAGAAAGAAGCATGTTAGGGGTACCCACATCTACAGACAGCCTTGGGTCTACCTTGGGTGACGTTGAAGGCCTCTGGTGGTGAAGTCACCCAACCTTTTTGCAGCTGCATCCCCCCCTCTTAGATGAAGGGGTTCCATTATCTCCAAGGGTCATTGCTGTGGTTCTGTGGGGGCACCTGCTGCCCACAGGTGGGAAGAGGGCCCTGTGCCTTGCCACCCCATGTCTCAACTGCATTTGGCTCACCCTATCTGGTCCCAGGGGAGGCTAGCATTAGAGGGCAAGTTTGGTTCAGACTGACCATCTCAACGGCCTAGCCCTGGGAGGCCTAGGTCTTGTCCTACTTTGGGGAGTAGAACATGGAGGTCTAGACTCACCAGCAGGTTCGAGACCTGGCCTCTGTACCTGAAGAAGGCCTGAGAGTTCAGAGCAGCATCTCCAACAATGTCCCTACAATCTAGAGCAAAAGTTTACCAAGCAGAACTCAAGACAGCAAGGGCTCTGGGAGTCCTTCCACTGAGGGCAAGGAAAAGAGGCCGAGTTTTCACTGAACCAAACCCCATCATCCATGTCAGGACTATGTCTGGGGAAGAATCCTCTCCCCCGCCACTCCCACCCCAGAGCTGAGGCCTCATCCACACAGTCTCATAGATCAGTTCTGGTTCTTCATCAAAACCTCCCATTCCTCAGCTGGTTCCAGGTTCACAAGCACCAGAAAGGAGGAAAGTTCTGCTTTCCCACAGCCCTGAGCAATTAATATTTCTCTAATTATTTAGATCTCTATTTGTGTAAAGATTGTTTTGTAATTATGTACATATAGGTCTTGTATGTGTATTGTCAGGTAGACTTACAAGTATTTTATACTATCTTTGATTATCTTAAGTGGAATTTCTCTTTCCATTTCTTCCTGCTAGATTTTATTGTTGTTTATGGAAACGTCAATGATTTGTGTGGTTTATTTTATATCCTGCAACTTTGCTGAAGTTAATTGTTTCAATTAATTTTTTAGTTGATGCTCCAGAGTTCTCTAAGTAAACCATCATATCATCTACGAAAAGTAATAAACTTTGTTTCTTCTTTGCCTATGCTTATTCCTTTGATTTCTTTTTCTTTTCTTATTGCTATAGTTAGCATTTTGAGTACAGTATCGAATAATAGTGGTGATAATGGACAACCTTGCTTCACCCTTGATCTTGCTGGAAAAGCTTTTTAGCTTATTCAAATTACAAATAATTCTGGCTCTTGATTTTAGATAGATACTACTTATTTTAAGGAAAATTCATTTATTCTTATGCTTTCAAGTTTTTTTTTTAGACAAGAATGGGGTGTTGTATTTTGTCAGAAGCTTTTTCTTCATCTATTGAAATAATCATATGATTTTTGTTGATTTTGTTATCAATATAGTAAATTATGCTTATAGTTTTCCTAATATCAAACCAAACCTGAATTTCTGGCATAAATCTAGCCTGCTCAGAGTGTTTGATCTTTGTGATATACTGCTACAAGAAAGGCCTCATAACAGGTGACACCTGAGATGTACCTAGAAGAGAGCTACAGGCTTCAGGAGGTAGGAGTGGAGGGTATTCCAAGCATGGAGGACACTCTGTGCAAAGACTGGCATGGGAGAAATGCCACACATGTGGAAAAGCAAATAGCCCAGTCTGACTGGAACATAGAATGCATAAGTCATAGTAAGCTTGGTTCTTGGCTCTGCTCATTTTACTCTGAATCAGTTCATGTGACTCTTCCCAGGCTTTTCTGGATTCATTGTGGTCATTTCTTTCTTTTTTTTATCATGACTTTTTTTCTTTTTTTTTGTTAATTTCTTTTGCTTTATCAACAATCACTTCCATAAGCTTTTGAGTTTCAAATTTTTCTCCCCACCTTCCTCCCCAAGACAGCATCTGAAATAGGCTCTACACATACATGTTGTAAAGAAGAATTAGAACCAATAAGAGAAACTACAAGAAAGAGGAAACAAAACAGAAGAAAAAAATAGCAAATAGTATGCTTGGATCTGCATTCAAACTCCATAGTTCTTTCTCTGGATGTGGATAGCATTTTCCATCACTTTGGAGAAGTCCTAGATCCTTGTATTGCTGAGAAGTGTTAAGTTTATCAATATTAGTCATCGTACAATGTGGCTCTTACTATGTACAACGTTCTCCTGGTTCTGCTCACTTCACTCAGCATCAAACTGTACAAGTCTCCAGGTTTTTCTGAAGTCCACCTGCTCATCATTTCTTATAGCACATTAGTATTCCATCACATTTATATACCACAACTTGTTCAGCCATTCCGCAATTGATGGGCATTCTCTCAATTTCCAATTCCTTGCCACCACAAAGAGAGCTGCTATAAATATTTTTGTACATGTGGGTCCTTTTCCCATTTGCATAATCTCTGTGGGATATAGCCCTAGAAGTGCTATTGCTGAGTCAAAGGGTATGCACATTTTTATAGCATTTTGGGGATAGTTCCAAATTGCTCTCCAAAATGGTTGGATCATTTCACAACTCCACCAATAATGTATTAGTGTTCCAATTTTCCCACATCTTCTCCAACGTTTATCATTTCTGCTGAAGCTTCTTAAGCAGAGGAGTGACATGGTCAGACCTCTGCTTTAGGAATATCAATTTGGGAGCTGTGTGGAGCATTGTTTGGAGAGGAAGAGACTGGATACATGGAGATCACTTAGGAGGTTATTGCAGTATTCCAAGCAAAAAATGATGGTTTGAGGTTGGTTTAGAGCAGTAACTGTATGAGTAGATAGAAGTGACTGACATGAGATGTATTTGAGGTGGAGAATCAGTAAGACTTGGCTACTGATTGAATGAGGGATAAGGAAGAGGAAGAGTGGAGTATGATTTTTAAGATTGTGAACCAGCGAGGTTGGAAAGATGGTGGTTCCTTCAACAGAAATAGGGAAGCAATGAAAAGAGGAAAGGGTTTTGGGGAAAAGATAATAAATTCTGTTTTATGTATGTTGGGTTTGAGATGCCCATGAGACATCTAGGTGATGATATCAAGCATACCTTTGGAGATATGGGACTGGAAATCTGGAAAGAATAAATGAATTTGTAGATGACTGAAACTTTGTAAAACTCTTAATATTCTAAGCCTGATTCATATTAACTCCACTCTTGAAGAGGTAGTAGTACACTCTATTTTCACTTTAAAGAAAGACTTTAGGAGGTCTTTGTTTTTTTAGAATTCATTTCAACCCTGTATCTTCAATGTTGGAAATTCATATTATGCTGGAAATTCATATTATGATAACAACAGCTTGCTGGTCTATTGCAACTTTGTAATTTAAGAAAGTTATCTCATTTGATATTCACAATAATTCCATACTGCATTAAGGGAGGCTGTGATTATGTTGCTTTCTGGGACAGTTTCCTCCTGTTTCAGGGCATCTAGGGAAATGAATATCTCTTCTGAGCTCTAGAAATTTCCACTAACAATCTAGTTTGTGATTGTATTGTTAGCTTGAAACTCTGATCTTTTAACTACAACCATCATTAAGGCATTGAGGCAATGAATAGAGGATCGGGCATCAGAGGATTTAGGGTTAAATCTCAGTTCTCCTTATTACTGAGTAGCTTTGGATAAGTCACTTCACTTCTCCAGACTCAGTTTCGTCATTTGTAAAATGAGAGGATAGAGCTAGAAGACTTAAAACGTCCTTCTAGCTCCAAATCGACGATCTACTATTATGCGGAAATACTTTATGGCAGTTTCCCAAATGGGAAATTGAATGTCCTGACAGGCAGTACAAACATTTATTCAATAACCAAGTATCCAGTAAGCGCCTTCTACGTGCCCTTGGAACCTTTGGTTTCCTGAGACTATGCTGACGTCACAGAAAACGCAGCCAATTATCTCGCGTTCCGTTCTTTTCATTCTTTTCTCCATTCCTGTGGTTTTTTCATTAGTGTTTTTGCTTCTTGCATTTTCTTCTTAATCCCCTTAAGGTACCATGAGCTACGTGTAAATTACGTAAGATTAACACTGCAAGGTTCCACATAAAACACAAAACCGTCTCATGCACAAGCGGACCCCGGGAGAAGAGCAGCAGGGCCCCAAGCCCGCCTGAGCAGAGATAAGCCCTCCTCCATAGGAGGGTCACCCAGTCTGAAGGGGAGTGGGCGGGGCCAGGCTCGCGCACGGAACCCACCCTTCCTGTCCCCGCCCCCGTTACGTCACTTCCTACCAGGCTCCCTCGCCAGGCATTGTGGGTGGCCGGCCGGGGTCTCCTGGAGACGACCATGGCCGGGGATGCGGGAGGTCGTGGCTGCCCAGGCTCGGAGATGCTCCTGCACCCGGAGCTGCTGTCCCAGGAGTTCCTGCTGCTCACGCTGGAGCAGGTGAGGCGCCCCCCGGCCGGGCCAGGGAGTGGGGTCCTCCGCCTCAGGCCGCCGCGACGCTGGCCCTCGGAACGGGTCGCGGTGGTGATCGCAACCGCTCCCGGGAGCCCCGGCGGGCGAAGGAGGGAGGCCCTCGTGTGCTCGCCCGAGGCTTGCCTGGCGACCGCTTGCCACACCCCTCGGCGTCTGAAATGGTTTTCTGGACGGCGGGGGTGCGGGCCTCTTCCTCTTTCATTCATTCCACCTGAGCTTCTAGGTGCCAACTGCAGAGGCCCGGGCAGGCCTGCGGAAAGAGGCCCGTTAGGTGAGGATGGAGGGAGGGAATTACTGTAATGATAAGAGTCCACCTATCTGTGGCACTTCCTCAGAACCAGCCCCGGAGGTAGTTGATGCAAGTCTTATATCCCATTATCCTGGTGAAGAAACTGAGACGCAGGGTCTTAAGGGGTTTGCGGAGGGCTGGTAAGTAGTAGACTAATTCCTGTACTTTAACTCCAGCACGTATTTTACTGCAACATGTTGCTTCACGGAAGGAAAGGAGGAGAAAGGGAGAATAGGAGCCAGGACAGAGGGAGGGAGTGAAAAAGAAGAAAAACTGAGGATAGAAAAGTAACTACCAAAAATGTGTCTGCCTTTGGGTAACCTACCCTGCATTTGCATTGTGTATCCCTCTTAATTCTAGGGCCTTCCCTCTATTGATTATTTCCAATTTGTCCCCTAGATAGCTTCTTGGTACATAGTTGTTTGCATTATTTCTCCCCTATTCGATTGTGGCCTCCTTGAGAGGGGACTGTCTTTTACTTTTCTTTGTATCCCCAGCACTTAGCACAGTGCCTGACATGTGTTAGGCACTTAATAAATCGAGGGTCTGATGCTTGAGGTAATTTCCCCTGTTTCTTTTTTTCCCTACTCAATCATATAGACTATTAAGTTAAAATAAGTAGAGTGTTGTAAGGGGGGAAATACTGGATTTAGAGTCAGAAAAATTGGGTTCATTTATATCAGTTAACTAGCTATAAAACTAGGTGAGTCATTTAACCTCTCTGTGCATCAGTTTCATCATAGCTAAGGTGGGAATATTTGCATTACCTACCTATCTGACAGGCTTGTTAATCAAATGAAATAATGTCTATAAAACACTTTGTAACTATGAAGGTTTTACATATTGTGCACTTATGTTTCTATTATCTAATGATATATTTTCTAATGAAGATCTGAAATCCCAAGGTGTTTTTTTTTTTCTAACTGTTTTTAAGTTGGTAAAGGATTTAAATTTGTAAGAAAGTTATGGTTCATCATAGAGGGAAAAAATAGGTCAGAGCAGTTTGTGTTCATTTGGAGAAATAGCAAGTAGTATGTTTACAAGTAGGTGATACTTTTGAACAATTAAACTAAAAGATGTCACTGCACTTTTAGGCCTTTCTGGAAAGAATTAAGGGTAGTATCACTTAATTTCCCATTCACACTTCAGCCTCTATTATTGAATCAACTCTGAAGAAATAAGCATATCAACCTCTTAATTGAATGTTTTTAAATTTTGAAATTCCAGTGTCATGTAAAGCTGTATATTATTCTAGAACACAGGGGTTGTAAGCTTGAGTGAAGGGCTTGTTTCATTCTTTGTGTTTGAATCCCCCAGGTCGTAGCACAGTGCCTGGTGCCTAGTAGGCACTTAATAAATGCTTGTTGATTGATTCTTTGAACTTTTTCATCCCATAACTAGAAATGGATTGGGAGTTGGGTAGAGATAATACAAGATTGCCATTCTGTTGATAGAAGAAAAAAGTTATGATTATATCTTGCCTTTTGTTTTCCAGAATAGTTAGGAGCGGAAGGGAGTGAGGTGACAGAGCGAGGCATAGTTAGGATGTTTGGATGATGGGTGGGAAAAACAAAACAAAAACAAAACCAAAATACAGTAGTTGATAGAATATATAGAACAGATTGCTCTAATAATATACTACTGCCAGCCTCAGAAATAGCTTTTTGAAGGTACAGCTTTTGATTCCAATACCTCCTGCAGGTATCATTGATATAAGGAATAATGCTTTTAGATGCTAGCATAAATGCTGTACTAGATCAGGTTGTCCAACACAGAATGGAGACTTAGTGGCAGTAAAAAAAAGTTTTGAGGGAGGATGTAGTAGATAGTCATTTTTATGCTTGGTAAAATTTATACTATGGAACATTAGCCTTTTTGTTTTTGTGTGGCTAAAGTGACCAATGTGTAGTGCTAAGCAGTCTTTTTTGCTCATAAAAATAGTCTAGGTTTTTGCTATAATTGCTGTTTGCAAACTTGATACTGTTACAGTACATCTTGTATTTTT
Source organism: Vombatus ursinus (assembly GCF_900497805.2). Classification (NCBI taxonomy): domain Eukaryota; kingdom Metazoa; phylum Chordata; class Mammalia; order Diprotodontia; family Vombatidae; genus Vombatus; species Vombatus ursinus. The sequence goes on along the minus strand of NW_020954559.1, from coordinate 45,476,307 downwards.
TCACTATGTGTATCTGGGTCTTTTATAGTTATTAGACTTTTTTAGGCTTTAGGAAGGAATGGTCTAAAAAGCTTATTTCATTATCATGTTAACTTTTTGAAAATTTTCTTGTTCTCTTTTCCACAGAAGAATATAGTTGTTGAAGAGGAAATAAAGATCAGCAAAGATGACCTTACTGATCTCTATGTTCAATATGCCATACCATTGCCTCAAAGGGAATTACCAAAAAGTAGATGGGGGAAAATGATGGAAAAGAAAAGAGGGCAAAATGAATTGAAAAATGAGCATAAAAGGTACTTTTGTAGTGCTTCTGGTTTTAATTTCATTTCATATAGTTTGCACCTATGAAAATATTTAAGGTATTACAAAAATGTATGATGTAAAGGTAATATTACCCAGTCAAATGCCTTCTTTCAGGAATGGAGGATTGAAATTCTATAGAATGGAAGAAGTATGGTTCAACACTAGTTGGTGTTAAACATATCTGGGGGATTCAGTGATTGCAAGCTCGGTATGAGTTGATAGTGTGACATGGAAGCTAAAAGCTAATAGAATCTTGGACTTCATTAAGAGAAGTACAGTGTCCAGAATGACTGTCCTGGGCAGATCCTATGTAGAATATTGTTTTCAGTTTGGTGTACCACATTTTAAGAAGTATATTTGTAGGCTGAATCATGCCCAGAGGAGGGTGAGCAGGCTGTTTAGGGGTCTGGAAACTGCCATACACAGCCCACTTGAAGGAACTCTAGATGTTTAGCCTAGAGAAGAGGAAACTTTGTGCAGTGGAGCTGGGTAAGGAGAGACAAGATAGCTGTCTTTAAGTATTTGAAGGGCTGTCATGTGGAAAAGAGATAATGGACCTATTTTACTTAACTCCAGAGGACAAAGGTAGGAGCAGTGGGTAGAAGTTTCAGAGAAAGAGCCATAGGCTTAATGTAAGGGAAAACTTCCTAACAACTTAGGACTGCCTTAAAATGTAATATTAGGTTTTCCTTTCATTAAAGGTCTTTAGGTGAAGGTTTGGATGGCCATTTGTCAAGGATGTTTTGGAGACTATTCCTGTTTAGGTACAACTTGGACTAGTGCTATCTTCCTCTAAGATTCTGTGGTTCTGATATTATCAGGGCCTGTGTGCTGACAGAGCTGGGCATTGGAAAGATAGGCTTTAGGATTAGGTTCATCTTTCCATTTTACTGGCTTTCTGTCCTTGGTTTCGTGCATTTTCATCCGAATCACTTCCAGATTGGTGATTACCTCAAAGGTAATTGCAAACCATGGAAGCCCTTCCAGCTGTCTCTGCTGTGTGTCTTTTTATAGGGGCTGACAGAGGCTTATCATCTTGGGTTACCTGTTCTTGTGTAGGTGGTGCCTAATTCAGGAAACAAGGAACAACATTCTGCTTCAGTTACAGTACTTTGATGTTCCAAGGATAGTGTCATTAGTTCATTAAATTAGAGCATCCTGCTGAAGAGACCATCATTGTTGGTTCCATCCTAGACTGATTCAGAAAGTTTTGCTCTGTTCTTTAGCTACAGACTGCACAAGAAATCCTACCTAGGCATTTCACAAATATATGCCATTGATCACAAGGTAACAAGACTTAGGAGGGGAAGGTAGATTGATCATTAGGAAATCCATTACTGCTATTGGAAAGACAGCTCAAAGCTCTTGCCTCATTTATAGTTTGTTACCAGAGTCATCTTCATATACAAAATCCATCAAATTGTTAATGTATTAATGTTGAACATTCTGTTATCATTATCTCAGAGTGTTAGATTGGTTTAAAACTATTATTGCATAAAACCTAACTACGTTAGATAGTTGAGCCTCTGAGACAGCTTTTTGTTTGCTTGATGATGAACATGCCATTTTTGTCTCCATTTGTCTTAAAGGTTATATGATAAAGCAGTTTATGTGTTGCTGTTGGTTTCCAGTAATTTGTAACAATATATACTGTGGCAGTCTCTTTAGAGCTGTCAACAAAAAGACTTTTTACACATACTTTGCTATAGTTGCCTGTTTTGATTTGTAACGTGACAATTCTCACATGATTGACTCAGTGTTTTTTGAGCAAAAATTTAATGATAACATAGCTGTACTTAAAATCTGGCATGTGAAAGTCCTGATTTGCTCAAAAAATAAACAAAGAATGATTTTGGTTTATGAAAGGCATCATAGTACAATTTCCTTCCTCAAGCTCCCTTTCATGCATTTAAAATTATTTGATTTATTAGGATGAGCTAGCTAACCACTTTTTCAGAAACAGATCTATTCCATAAATTTAGGCCCTTTATTATATTGGATTCACAAATGAATCTCATGATCAGTTTACCATTTATGATTGAATGTATAGATTAGCTACTAATGATTAAAGTATTCCAGATACTGGATGTGATGCCACTAATAAGACTTTACAGCAAATATCCAAGGTACCCTTTCTTTGTATATCTTTTATTTAAGGAAATGGAATTACTATGCTACATTGACCATAGATTTTGCTAACATTTCAAAGATTTCATGCAGTCTTAGAATTCAATATCTAATCTAGACTATTGCTCAAGGCAAAGACAGCTATGAGTGTCAATTATCTAAGTTCTTGGAGAAAGTTTGGTTCTTAGTGTAGATTTCCATTTTTAAAACAACCTCTGTATTACCTTGTATGCACATTAAAGCTTGAGTTTCAATGTATTATGTATATATAAAATATTGGGATAAATTACTAATAATCATTTTCTTCTATTTTGTAACTGTAAACCTGGTTATTAGTACTTAGGCATAGCTTTACAAATTCCCCTCACACACACAGTGCTTCATACCTCCTTTCACCCTTTTAAAAAAACAAAATAGCTTATTTTGTATTTGAATTTCATGTAACTGGTTTACTAGTGCAGATGCTATTTTTCAGGAGTTAAAAGGTTTCTTTATTTTTCAGGGATATGAGTGTGGAAGGTTTACGGAAAAGACCCCTCATTGTCTTTGATGGAAATTCAACAAGTACAAGCATAAAAGTGAGAAAGACTGAAAATGGAGCTAATGATCATCTGAAGCTTCCTCCATCAGTAGGCATTACTAACAATACCTTTAGGAAGTTACCAAATTCAAATGCTTCCTCCCTTATTCTGCCTTCTACCTTGCCTACAGACATTAAAGTGGAAACCAATAATGACACTAAACAGAACCATGTGCTAATGACTAGTAGGAGTACATTGGCCAATGTAAAATCACCACCTTTATCTCCTGTTGGTGGAACTACTGTTGTGAAATTAAAGAGAACTGTTCCAAAAGAAGAAGCAGAATCAGTGGTAGGTATATGGTGGTTTTCATACTAATAAGGGGCCTGAAAAGTGAATGGTGAGGCTAAGATCTCACTTGTTCATCTTCGATCTATTAATGGTTGTTTTTCTTTTTCATTTTTGAATACTTTGAGGCTTGGAAAACTAAAAAATAACCATGGTTTCAATCTCTGTCTCATTCACTTTTGTATCCATTTATAATGTCTTTAAATGAACTATTTTTAGGTCAGAAAAACACATTGTACTCTTACTTCTAAGTGGTAGAGAGTTGCTATATGAACTCTCCTTTTCTGAGGACTATTTAGATAAGTCATTGTTATGCTGTATTCAGTTAATATCATTTAACACTGAAATGCTTGGAATTATCATAAACTCATAAAATTGCTACAGTAGTGTAATATACTTAGTGAATATATCTGGTAGATGTTTTAATCTGTTAGGTGAATATTTCGAGATGGGTTAGCTAGCTAGGTAGTTCCTCTTCAAAAGTTTATTTTGCGATCCTTGTGTGTGTATACACATACTTATACACACACACACACACACACACACACATAAACATACACATATACATATATATTCACTATTCTTACAAAGAATTCACTTTTTAACAAAGGAGAATTTAAGTTAGCTCATTTCCCTAATTTGTTTCTCATTGTGCTTGTGGAGGTACTCAGACATTCTTCACAACTAACTGTTGGGTGATTTTTTAGTTTTAAGATTTATGCGGGTGGTGTCTTATTGATGGTTTATTTAAACACCACCCTCATTTTACAGACAAGGAAGAGGTCTAGAAATCACTTTTATGATAAGTTGTTTTTTTTTTTTAGGAGGGAGGGATCACTCGGGAGAGCATAACTCCAAATAGTACAAATAAAATAGAATAAATCTTAATAAATAAGACCTGTACAACTTAAATATGGAAAGAAACCCACTACAAATATTATGGTACTTCACAATTTAGGTAGCACTTGTATAAATAATATTTTAGCAACCGCCATGCGGTTTATTCTTTTTGGAAGCATGGGAAGAGTTCTAGACGTGTGATTTTATTGGTATAGGGAGCTTCTGGTGAGAAAACCCCCTCCACTAATGCAGATTGGTTACAGCTTAGTTTTAGAATGTTGTATAGGTCACAGAGAAGTTATGTGACTTCTTATGTAGGGTCACAGAGACAATATATCAAAGGTAGGACTTGGAACCAGGTCTTCCTGACTTTGAGGCTGGCTCTCTAGCCACTATACCCTGCTGTCTCTCCTTAAATTAGAATTTGCTGTTAAATTTTCAGTTTTTTGGATTTTTCAGTTTTTTTCTAGTATCTCTGGCTTTTATTTTACTGAACATGAAATAAAATGTATTTCCACCAGATGGCAGCAGTGATCTACCATGTAGCACCATCTTCGCAAACCTGTGGTTGTATATGTTGTTTGTTTTTCATTGAAATACATGTAATAATTTATTTAACCATCTTTCTTTTCAGAGTGAATTAAAGCCCACAGAAGCAAAGAGGAAGATCCAGCATGTTACATGGCCATGAATGAATGGGGTTCCCCAAAATGTAAATATATCCTATAACCATAGATTTCAGAACAAAAAGGTCATATTTATTGACCACTTTAAGTACTATATTTACAGGGATTCTGATTGCTGTGGAATTTTCTTAAAAGGTTTAAGAAAGCCTTGCAGATAAGTTCCAAAAATTTACCTTCCCCTTAAACATTTTTTTCTTTTTAATCCTTCCCTCTCATACACTAGTAGTCAAATCGTTAAAAATCAGTATTTTTTACTAAAGTCCTGATATATGTCATTAATCATCTTGGCCAAATGGCTGTTTGCAAGTTTGATAAGCTTTCTGATTTAGTACAGAAATAATTTTCACCAGACAACTTCAGAGTATGTGACAATTTTCTAAATTTTTGTTCATCTCCCACTCTTTGTTATAGCCAGTTTAGTGGGTTTCCTCCATCAATATGTGCTCAGTGGAAGAATGTTTGTCATATAGATGTGTCAGCAAATATCACTAAACTAATTCCCAAGAGATCATCAAGTAAAGTGAATTCATAACATGGCACTTAAACATAATCAGAATTTACCTGTAAGCTGCTGCTACTTTCATTGATGGAACTAGTAATGACGACAGACTGGTTTAGTTATGAATTTATTAGGTATAATGATGTTTAATCTAAAGTTTACCCACCTGTGGGAATTTACATGTCACCTTTTTGATCTGTTATGATCTTGCACTTAAGAATATAGATATCACTCACTGCAATTGAATTTGAGGTTAAAGAAATTTTGAACATACAGAAGTGATCAACTCATATTTAACTTAAAGGCTTATTAAAATAGTAGCAGCTGTTGACAGTGTGTGCTACTGTAGGCAACCCTATTAGATACTGTCAGTACTCCTAGGTAAGAAAGAATTGTATTAGTTGTATGTATAGAGGCAAGGAGAAATGGTCTGGCATGGGCAGAAGAAAAGGTTCTGGAGCTAGAAATTTCCTACAAAGGAAACATGAACTGTCTAATTGAACTCTTAACTAGGTATAACATGCTGGTATATTTTAATGGCCTGACATGTGAGTGGCCATTGTCTTAACTCTTTAATCACCAAACATTTTAATTTATTGGATAATTTGTTTCATTGGGCATACAGTTCTGATTTTTCAGTGAAAGCCAGTGGTAAAGAAGGATTCACTTTACATTAATGTGCTTTACATCTAACTTTTCTTGAAAACATTGTTTCCGTAAAGTACTTGTCGACTTTCAATTTGGGGTAGAATTTTTCTGATATTTTGTAGAGTAGTACCTTTACTTTTTGATGCTGAGCTTATTTACTTGAGTTTAGTTCTTGACTAGCCTTATAAACTGTAATTTAGCTTTGTGGATAATACTTTTTAAAATTCCAACCCATGATTTCTTTAAACATCATATGCCTTCAGCTCAGGCTGTATAACTTGTACTATGTATAGTAAACTAGATAAAGCCTAGGTGTTGATGATTTTTGGATATGTGGTAATCTGCAGGGCTGATTTATATGATCTTGGAGGACAACTACAGTCATAAATGTATATGTTTAAGTATTTACACAATTACAAATTTGGAGTAATATGAAAGATTATATTTTGCATTCTGTAGTCACACTTTGCTTTCATTTCCATTTCTCTCTCAGTTGAGTGAAAATTATCCTATTGGCAATTCTTAGTCAATGGAAACATTATAATTGCTTTTATTACTCAATGAAATTAATTTCTTATTTGTGTGTTTAACATACAGGTTAAGTTGGTAATAACAGCTGAACTGTGTAACACCATTGCTTCAAATTGAAGTTTATATTATGGTCATTCAGAGTAAAATGCACATATGGCAGCACATTATTAAGCTATTTTTTTCTGTTTGAAACATTGTGGAGAAGTCAGAGTAGAAGAGTGCCATGCCACATATGTATGAAATATAAGCATCTTCTCAAGGTATAGATGCATTTTCTCAATCCAAGAAAAACCTTTCTCCACATAATAATGTACATTAAAGGACAGGTGTTGGGGTATAAAAGTATTGGAAGCTCAATGTTTTAAATTTTTGTGTAGTATGTTTATGTCTCTCTTTTTATAATGGTTTTAAAGGGCTTTGGAAGAACTTGGTTTGAACTTAGAAGAACTTCTTTTTGGATCATCCTTTATTCACTAACATTTTTCAAGTCTAAGTTGTAGTTTCTAATTCTACCATCCACAAGAGCCAGATTCTCTTAGTGTAGGAGTAGGCAATGTGGTATTGGTGTCACTGTGTGGCCTGATGAAATTTTAGTGGCATTGTGTCACTTTTGCCCTTCATATATACCTTTTTCTTAAATTTTTTTATTCCTTTTTCCTTCTTCTTGAGTTTTCCTTTATTTTCATCCATTTCTTCCCCTTCTCCACTGCCTAAGCTTGAGTCTTGCCAATGGCACCCATGGGCATTTGGTCTATTGATGACATTGAGGGCAGAAGGGATTACTTGCTCCTGCCTTATCTAAGCCCTGGATATTCTTTCACTTTTGAGCCACAGGTTCCTGTTAACTACAGATAGCATTATACAGATATACCAAATAGCATCACTGGTCTAAAAAGTAATGTACCATTTAAAAATCTCATATTAAAACCTCAAAAGTTACTAGGCACTAGGAGAAGCTGGTTCAACTAATATTATGACCATGATCTTATAAATGACCATGATCAATAAATGTCTTTATTGAAGCTCTCACAATGTGCTTCTTGGCGTTTCCTTGACTTAAACTGTGGAAAAGGGTCCTAAAAGTGATCTGAAAGCTCATGAAGTAGCAATTACTTTTTTTAAGTTTACATTAAGTAAAAATACCAATAGACTGTCATGAATAGGTGTTAGCTTCCCTTCTTCACTATTGTGGATTTTCAATTACATTTAGATGCTGTAAAATGGTCAAAATGTTCTTTTTTAAAAAGTGTGCTCTTTTACTAAACATTTGTGCAGGTTTTGTACTTCAGTACAGGAAAGTTTAATATTGTAATGTACATTTTTTTGTATGTAAAGATTCTTTTAAGTAGCCTTATCCTTATTTAAATAAAATTAATTCAGCTCTACTTTTGAAGAAGTCTTTTATTTGTCACTTTTTTTTTTTTTTGGTGAGACAATTGGGGTTAAGTGACTTGCCCAGAGTCACACAGCTAAGTTAGTGTTATGTATCTGAGGTCGCATTTGAACTCAGGTCCTCCTGACTCCAGGACTGATACTCTATCCACTTGCGCCACCTAGCTGCCCTGAAAAAGTCTGTTATTTGTAAAGCACCTTCTACTAATATGTGAATATAAAGTGACAGTCCTTTTTATTTTAATCAACTACTCTAAAAGAAGAATGTATAGATTTTTATAGCACAGACTTCCGTATCTTGATTGGAATATGGTCCAGATTTCCTGAAATGCCAATAATCTTGACATGTCTCAGATCCCAGTCCTCAGCTCCCAGTGGGAGAAGAATTGTAAAGGATTGGGAATAGAGATGCATTCTGCTATAAAAACTGTCACATGGGAACTTGTTCAGCCTCTTTACAATTCCAGAGGGATGGGCTGGAAAAATACCTTTCTGTGAACTAGTTCATTCAAGAAGATAATAAAAAATAAATCAGGGATACATAGATGGGGGGGGGGGATCAGGATAAATTGGTTTGCTCTGCATCTTAATTTCTATCCCAGAATTTTAAGTACTGTAAAGGTACTTTTATTTATATTTTTAATTAATTTAATAAGCATTTATTTTTTCCTCACATCTCTTCACTCCCCTCTTGGGTGAGTAGGGAACCTTGTAAGAAATATACATAATTAAGCAAAAAAAATTCCCATATTAGTCATGCATATCTCATTCTACATCTTGAGTCTATCACCTCTCTGTCAGGAGGTGGATGACATTTTTCATTATCTTATGGAATTGTGGTTGGTCATTGCATTGATCATAATTCTTAAGTCTTTCAGAGTTGCTTTTCTTTACAGTATTATTTTATAAATTTGATTCTGTTCGCCTCACTGCATCAGTTGAATGAAACTATCCCTATCATCATTTCTTATGGTGCAGTGATGTTCTATTATATTACAGTTGTATCAAACTCAAGGTCAGCACAATTCCATAGTGCAGCCCGAACCAAATTAAAATGCAAAATTAAAATTGGGAAATGTTTAACAAAATAAATAAAAAATATAACAAAAATTATGTTAATTTGTGGTTTTCTAAATCAGTATGCTGTAGGCTCCAAAGCAAGAATCCCTATCTATTTAAATGTGTCACAACTACATTACATTTGTGTTACATAATTTGTTCTGCCTTTCACAGTTAATACCTTGCCCCTTAGTTCTTTGCTTCTATTAAAGATTACTGTAAATACTTTTGCACATATATATCCTTTTCCTCTTTTCTCTCTTTTGGGGTATAGGCCTCGTATTGGTATTGCTGTCAAAAAACACGCACGCTTTACCAAGTTTTAGCTAGTTCCAAATTGCTTTCCAGAATGGATGGACCAATTCACAGTGATGCCAACAGGGTGTTAATGTAACCCCTCCAATATTTGTCATTTTCTTGTTTTGTCAGCTTTGTCAGTCTAATGGTGTGAGATGGAACTTCATAGTTGTTTTAATTTGTATTTCTCTGACTATTAGTGATATGGAGCATTTTTTCATATAGCTATAGATAGGTTAGATTTCTTCCTTTGCAAAAAATGCCTGTTCATATCATTTGATCATTTATTAGTTAGAGAATGACTCATAAATTTGAATCAGTGCCTTATTATCTTGGAAATGAGATTTTTATCAGACAATCTTGTTGCAAAGATTTTTGTGAAGATCCTTTTTTAAGTTTATATAAAATTACAAGCTGCTTCAGTGTATTCTAAATTATTAGTTTTTTGGTGCACCTAGATCCATAATTTCAGTAATATGGCCTATTTCCTCCAGATGTGCAAAAAAAAACCCTTCCATTTTAATCAATGTAATAGACAAAATTAATATAATGACAGAAGTTAATAATCTAAAATTTATCAAATAAAATTAGTCTTTAGACAAAATATTTTTCCATTAATGTATATTTCTATGTTGGTAATTCCTGTCTTCCTGAAATTTAGGAAAATGTCACCAGTTGTACTGTTAGAGAAATATATAATGTATAAAACATAACTATCATTTATGTAAGCCTATTCTAAATATTTTACACTTCTACAAAATGAAATTAACACTAGTGTTGTTAAAGTTGTAGTGATGGAAGAGAATAGATTTATCTCAGTTTGGGTCTCATTTGAATTTTGACTACATACTCAGAATGGAAGCCAACGAATTTGAGGGTCTGGGATTACACAAGACATTGCATAATGTTTTATGCAATGGCTACTTTCTCTTGGTGTTATTTCTTTCTTAATACCTTAAATTAATGGTCAGGTTATTAATGGGTGAGACTAACAAGACAATTCATGCACTTCCTCTGGATTCAGAAGACTTGGGTTCAAATTTTGACTCTGGTGCTTACCTGTGACCTTGGGCAAATATCTGAGTCCTCTGGGTCTCATTTTCCTTATCTATAAAATTGAGGGAGTTGGCCTTTCAACTTCTTTTGAGATCTATAAAGCTTTAATCCTTTGATTCTATAAAGCACGAGTGATTTTTCACTTATTTCCAATTCCAGTTCCTTCCTAGATACTTAGCATTATAAACATGATGTGACTGAAATTTTACTGTTGACATCTTTTAAGAAAAATTTCCAGGTCTTAAAATGTCAGTTCCTTAATTCATATACTGTTTCAAATATATAATTTCTAGACAGACACTTTACTCCCAAATGTCCATAACATCAAAAAATTATGAATATTCATTTTCTCGATCATCTTTTGTAATGTGTAAGAATTTTTATATTATTTTAGTTTTTAATTCTTATCCTTCAAAGCATATCAAATAAGTAAATGCCAAAATGTGACATCATGGTAAGATGGGAAATAATCTAATTTTAAAGATTCATTTACAAGTAGTTTTAGTCTTACTCAAACTGTTAAACACCATTTAGCTAATGATTACTTTCAGATGTGTCTACATCAATACTTATATGGAGAGAAAAATAAGCCCTTGAAGTGTATGCTTTCCAGCCATCATTTAGAAAAAAATTTTAGTGCTTAAGGGCAGCTAGGTGGCACAGTGGATAAAGTGCCAGGCCTGCAGTCAGGAAGATTCGTCTACCTGAATTCAAATCTGGCCTCGGACATTTACTAGCTGTGTGACCTTGGGCAAGTCACTTAACCTTGTTTGCCTCAGTTTCCTCATCCGTAAAATGAGTTGTAGAAGGAAATGGTAAACCATTCTACTACCTTTGCCAAGAAAACCCCAATGGGGTCATGAAGAATCAGACACAACTGAAAAAATGACTGAACAACAAGAAGTTAGTGTTTAACGGAACCCTAGTCCATCTCCCTCATTTTGCATATAAGGAAACCTAGAACCAGAGAGGTGCACACCAGATTTAATAGCTGAAGCGGCACTTTAATTTAGGTCTTATGGTTCTAAGGCCAGTATTCTTGCAACTATTCTATAGTACCTCTCAATAGCATATAGTTTAAACTCAGCAAGTGACTTGCTCATAGTAGGCATTAAAAAAAAAACAAAACACAAACCAAACTTAAATTTGTTGAGCTGAATGGAATTAGACTGCTTCATAGGTAAGTTCATGTAATGTGGGTATTTTGTTACTTTGTAACTAACTCCATTGATACCATTCTACTATTACTGGTCCTAAGTAGAATTACCTAAGTTAATGGGGAGTAGAAGATATGAGGATAATAAAATAGAAGATTTTATGACTTTGCAGTTACATTCAGAGATAACCTACACTGTGCCCAACCTTCACTCTTTAATCTACTGTATACCCTTAAAAGCTGGACAATGAATGACGGCAGATGTTAGTCTTCATAGGTAAGTTATGAAATATGACAGTTCATAGTGGATTTTAAGCTTACAAAACAGTATGGTAAGTGAAAGTCAATTCAGAGTATATGTAAGAATAACTCCCAAATCTATACATCTGTGTTCAACCTGTTCCTTTGAACTCTTCGCATCCTCAGTCCTTGAACTACCCACTTTAACATCATCAGGAGGTTCTGCTAACATCTCAAACTCAATGTATCTAAAAGTGAACTACTCTTCATCTCCCCCTAAGCTAATCCTCAACCTCACTCATTTTGTTGATGGCACTGAGAAGTCACCGGTATTTGAAACACTGGATACATCTTTGATGTCCTTTTCTCATTCTGTACATCAGTCAGTTGCTAAATCCTATAAATTCTACCTTCAAAATATCATCCATTACCTTATTCACTCACACTGTGACCATTTGAGGTCATGTTACACTTGCTTGGTTATTGTTCCAGCATTTCCATGCCTGCAGTCTCTTCTCCGTGCCAATCCATCTTTCACACTGCTGCCAAAGTAATCTTCCTAATTCAGAAGATAATCTGATTACTCTCTTTTTCAAACACTTTCAGAGGCTTTTCATTGTGTACAGGATATAATTCACACTATCTCCTGACCCAGATTGGGGTGGGGGAACAGGAACTTCCAAAATCTCGCCCCACCTTATTTTTCTAAATTTTTTATTTGCACTGTACATTCTAGCCAAATTCAACTTCTTATTATTGCCTAATTTTGATCCTACCTTCTCCCCTGGATATTGTTTTATGCTGATTACCATGCTTGAAAGGGACTCTTCCCCACTGTCCTCCTTGAACCTGTCTTCCACTTCATGGCAGTTCCCAATCCTCTTAAAGCCCAACTTAGATGTTACATATTCCAAGAGTGCTGGTACCCCCAACTAGAAGTATTCCCTTCTCACTAGAATTTCTCGTACTGCTCTTTTTTGACCCTTGAACATTAAACATTTATTAAATACTTGGCATGTGAAAGATGTGTTAGGCAATAGATATGTAGATGAAAATTGGCATGGTCCTTGCCTTCTCCTAATGTAGATTGAAGTCGAATAGGAATAAGGACTTGTTATGTGCCTAAAAAAGCAGTGATAATGTAGGGGCAAAAGAAAGATCTGGACAAAGAGCCATAAAACATTTGAGGAGCCAGAAATCAACTAAAGCTGGATGGGTCAGAGAAGATTTTATGAATATTACGGCACCTGAGTTGGACCTGAAGGAAGATGGATTTTATAGAATTGCTGAATTTGAGTGGAACTGACCTCAATAGCCATCTTGTCTAACTCATATCCTAAAGAAACTCCTTGAGGATCTGCTTGAAGATCTTCATCGAGGCTACTACATCTGGAGGCCACCCATTTCACTTTTGGACAACTCTAATTAGTAAGGACAGGACCAGGAGCAATGAGTGTAAGTTACAAAAAGATATGGAAGGGCTGTGTGGGAAAAACAGCCACACTAATGTGGAGCTTTGAATTAGTAAAGCTATTCTGAAAAGCAATTTGGATCTATACCCAAAAAGTCATCAAACTCTTCATACTTTTTGACCTGGTTAGAGATTAACAAAAGAAAAACGGCCCATATGCATGAAAACATTTATAGAAGCTCTTTTTTGTAGCAACCCCAAATTGAAAACTGAAGGAGTGCTCACCTATTGAGGAATGGCTTAATAAATTATGACATATAGGGGCAGCTAGGTGGCACTGTGGATAGAGCACCGGCCTGGATTCAGGAGGACCTGAGGTCACATCTGATCTCAGACACATAACACTCACTACAGCTATGTGACTCTGGGCAAGTCACTTAACCCCAATTGCCTCACCAAAAAAAAAAATAAATAAAATATATATATATATATATATATATATATATATGGTGTATGAAGGTAGTAGAATATTGTGCCTTAAATAACAAACTTGACAGTTTCAGAGAAACCTTGGAAGATCTGTATTAACTGATGCAGAGTAAAGCAAACACCATGAGAAAGACTTGCAATGACAGCTTAAAGAAAAATAAATTTGAAAGACTTGAAGTGACAAAACACAATGGACTGAAGATACAGAATGAAGCGAACAGTTTTGGAAACGGGCAATGTTGGAATTTATCCCACCTATGCATATTTATTTTAATTTTTTTTTCAGTTACAGCAAGGGAGGCGAGAGGTAGAGAAAATAATTGCTTAATAATTGAAAAAAAATATATGTGAAAAACTACAAAAAGACCTTCACCCTACTCTCCCCTCAAATCTTTGTCCTATATCTTTCCTCTCTTTGTCATCCAAATTGAAAAAAAGTCTACATTTGTTCCATTTGCCTCCACTTCCTTTCCCCTTCTTTCCCCTTTGCAATCTGAAACTGCTCTCTCCAAAGCTGTCAGTGAATTCTTAATTGCCAAATCTAGTCGTCTTTTCTCAGACTAATCCTCCCTGACCCATCTGCTACTTTTGACACTGCTGACCATTCTTTCTTCTTGGATACTGTCTCTTCTCTGGGTTTTAATGGTGATAGTTTCTCTTGGCTGTCATACCATTCCTCAGTCTCCTTTGTTAGCTCATCGTCCACATCATGCCCTTTAACTGTTTTCCAAGGTTTTATCCTCGGCCCTTTTCTCTTCTTCCTCCATACTCTCGTGGTAACCTCATGAGATCCTGTGCATTTAACTGTCCTCTCTATGCAGGTGATTCTCAGATCTGTATGTCCATTCCTCATTACCTCCCCTTATCTTCAACCCTGTGCTTTTTTTAACATTTTAAACTAGATGTGCCAGAGACATCTTAAATTCAACATGCTAGAACTGAACATGTTATCTTTCCCCCCAAATCCTCTCCTCTTTAAAACTTCCTATTCTTGTTGAAGGCACCACCATCCTTTTAGTCTCCCAGGTTAGAGAGATTATTACTGCCTTATTCTGGAATCCTCCTTTACCCCATGTATCGAATTTGTTGCTAAATCTTGTGATTTCTATTTTCACAAAATCTCTTATATCCAAACCATTCTCATTACTCACAGCTACTGATTTAGTTCAGACCCTCATCACTTCCCCCCTAGATTATTTCAACAGTTTCCTGTATCCAAGCCTTAAGTCTCTGTTCACTCTAGGCCATCCTACACAACTGCAAATCTGACCATGTGATCCCAGATTCCACCAACTCCAATGTCTTCCTATTGCCTCTAGAATAAAATATAAATTACTCTATTTTAAATCCCTACATAATTTAGCCCCAATCTATATTTCAGCAGCTAGGTGGCACAATGGATAGAGTGCCAGGCCTGAAGTCAAGAAGATTCATCTTCCTGAGTTCAAATCCAGCCTCAGGTACTTACCAGCTGGGTGACCCTGGGCCTGTTTACTGTTTTACTTAGCCCTGTTTGCCTCAGTTCCTTATTTGTAAAATGAGCTGGAGAAGGAAATAGCAAACCACTCCAGTATCTTTGCCAAGAAAATCCCAAATGGGGTTACAGAGTTGCACACAACTCAAATGACCAAACAACAAAATATTTCCAACTCCCCTTCTTGCACTCTGAGATCCAGCCAAACTGTCTTTCTCTTCTGTACCCAACACCCTATCTCCTGTCTTTGTATCTTTGCAACTGCCTATTTATTCCTGGCCATCCCCTGTTTCTGGAATGCACTGTCTTTAACTCCACCTCATAGAGTACCTCTTAATCTTTAACATACAGCACAAGCCCCAACTTCTACATGGAGCCTTTCCTGATTCTCCCAACTGTTAGTGCTGTCCCTCTTAAGTTACCTTGTATTAATATACTTTCTATATGCTATGTAAATATATATGCACATACACATGAGATCCCATGGAATACATGGAAATCATATATGTAATATAAATTATGTATTTGCATATAATACATTAATGATGTAAATATATATGTGTGTATATATATACATATATTTGTCTCCCCTATTAGATTGTAAGCTTATTATTTTTAGGAATTGTTTTATTCTTTGTAATTATATTCTTAGTACATAGCACTGTGCCTGGCATATAGTATGTGCTTGTTGTTTGGTTGTGTCTGACTCTTTGCCACCCCATTTGTGATTTTCTTGGCAAGGATACTAGAGTGGTTTGCCATTTCCTTCTCCAGCTCATTTTACAGATGAAGAAACTGAGGCAAACAGGGTTAAGTGACTTGCCCAGGGCCATACAGTTAGTGTCTGAGTCTGGATTTGAACTCAGGTCTTCCTGAATCCAGACCCAGTGCAGCATTCCAGTGCTTGGTAAATATTAATTGATTGGTCTGTTCCAGGAATGGCTTGTGGGAAATTAGGCATAAATTAGCATTTATTAAGCACTATGCTGAAGTGCTGAGGATACAAATACAAGCAACCAAGACAGTCTCTACCATTAAGGAGCTTATATTCTAATAAGGAAAGATGGCTCATAGATAGGAGCTAAAAAGCTAGGAGGTGGAGGTAGGGCATGACTGGAATAGTGGTCCATGTAGAAAGTCATCAGTTAGGAGAGTGGGGCCTCAGGATAAAGCAGAGGAGGAGAAGGAAGACAAGGAAACTGTAGGAAAAGAATGGAGAAAAACTACTAGTCCAATTTGCCTAGAAGGTAGTGTATGTGAATACTCTTATTTGTGTCATGGAATCATAACTAGATCTGGGAGAAAAGTTAGAGCCCCTCCAGTCCACTCATTTTACAGGTAAACAAACAGGTTCAGAAAGCTTATAAACTTGGGAATTATAAACTTGGGAAACTAAAGAGAATGATGCAAGTGGTGTGTTATGATGGAAAGAGATTTGGGAGTCAAGTGAAATATGGCCAAAAAGGAAGTTAGGAGCCTGATTGTGAAGAGTCTTAAGTGCCTTACCAAAGAATTTGTGGGGTTTTTCCTAATGACCACTGGAAGTGCCACTGAAGGTTTTTTGAGTAGAAGCATGACATGCTTAGGAAGACCATAGCATTATAGATGGTCTAGGTGGTCCTGTAGTCAGGAAGACCTGAGTAGAAATCCAGCCTCAGACACACTAGCTGTGTGACCCTGGGCCAGTCACTTAACCTCTATTTGCCTTAATCCACTGGAGAAGAAAATGGCAAACTACCTTTGATGGAGGGAGTCACAAAGAGCCAGACATAGCTGAATGATTGAACAAGACCAGTGGTATCAAACTGAAATAAAACTGGGGCCGCCAAACTGTACCTAAGAGTCCTTGAGGGTCACATATTAACTTAGAAAATGACATATTAACATTACATGCTATTTCATATATATTTGTTGTTGTTAAATGTTTATTGATTACATTTTAATTTGGTTGGAATGAACTAGGGAGTATTGTGGTCTGTATGTGGCCTGAGGGCAGCATGTTAAACACCTCTGACCATTCCCCTATATTTTGTACATTGGGAAACTGAGGTCTTTGATTGCTTGCACAAAGTCACCCAGATAAAAAGCATCAGGTGTGATTTTAACCCAAGTCTTCTGACTCTAGGGTCAGGGCTCTTTTCACTGTATCACATCAAGCTTGTGCATTAGGCAGCTTATCTGGGCAGCCATGTGCAGGATGGATTGGAAAGGGGAAGGGAATGTAACTAGGGAGTCAATTAAAAGACTTTTATAATATTTTTTCTAGACTTATCCCCCTTCCCCACCTTAGATTATAAAAGCTCATTGCAGTTTGGGACTTGGTAATTTTTTGGGGGTGGCAAGGCAACTGGGGCTAAGTGACTTGCCCAGGGTCACACAGCTAGTAAGTGTCAAGTCTCTGGTCTGAGACCGAATTTGAACTCGGGTCCTCCTCACTCCAAGGCCGGTGCTCTATCCACTGCGCCACCTAGCTGCCCCCAGACTTGTTAATTTTTTTTAATCTATGTATCTCCAGTGCCTAGCACAGTGCTTTGTAAATGGTACACACTTCATACATTCAAAAAAATTAGATGCTACATGATTGAACATGTATAACTATATCAAATTGCTTACTGTCTCAGGGAGCACGGTATGTGGGGGAGGGAGAGAGAAAATTTGGAACTCAAAATTTCCAAAAAAAATGAATGTTAAAAATTGTCTTTACACATAACTGGGGGAAAATAAAATGTTGTTAAAAATTAAATGCTTTAGGGTTGCCCTATAGGTGAGATGATCTGTCTAGAGCTTAAAAATAGGTTTTTTGGTAAAGTCACCTGCTACTCTAAGAAGTACAGGATAGCAAAATCTAAATGTAGTTTCCTGTTTTCCAGATGTTTGTGTCTTTTTAAGTTCAAAAGAAATTACAAAACTGAGAAACTTAACAGGATGATGTTGTAGCCCAGGGCCACATAGATGGTAGGAAACCTGGGATTTGAATCCAGGTCTAACCCCAAATCTCTTTCCATCATAAATCACCACTTGCATCATTCTGTTTAGTTTCCCAAGTTTATAATTCCCAAGTTTATAAGCTTTCTGAACCTGTTTGTTTACCTGTAAAATGAGTGGACTGGAGGGGCTCTAACTTTTCTCTCAGATCTAGTTATGATTCCATGACATAAGAAATGGCAGAATGAGAGATTATAACCTTAGTTCAGGGAATATAATGAAAACTGCCTTGTTCTGGGCATTGGATAAAGTTCTAAGTGGTGGTCACTTTTAAAATATGTAGCAACAGATGTTATACAATCTTAGAATTTTAGAACTAGAAAGGAACTTAATGGTTTAGTTCATTCGCCTTCTTTAACATTGGAGAAAACTGAATCCCAGGGATATTAAGCAAGTTGCCTGAGATCATGTGACCAGTTAGTGATAACACTGGTAGCAGAACTTGAGTCCTCTGACTCAGTCAACAAGTATTTATTAAATGCTTACTATAAACCAGGCACTAGGCCAGCTTTGGGGATAGAGAGAAAGGGGAAAATGGTCCCTGTCCTCAAGGAGGTTACATACAAAATGTAATAACTAGGGACAAACAACATGTTTGAAAATATATAAGGGGGGAAGGCACTAGTAGCTAGAGAGACCCAGAAAGGCCTTCTGTAAAAGATAGGATTTGAGTTGAGCTTGGAAAGAATCCAGGGAAATGAAAAAGTGGAGGTGAGAGGGCAGAGCATTCCAGGCATAGGGTGGGTGTGGAGGGGGGGCAGCTAGGGCAAAGCTACAGAGATGGTAGGCAGAGTATCCTGTTTGAAAAACAAGAAGGAAGTCAGTATAGCTGCAACACAGAATACATGAAGGGGAGTAAGGTGTAAGGAGACCAGAAAGGTCTATGTTTTGAAGAGCTTTAAAAGCCAGAGGAATTTCTGTTTGATTCTGTAGGTAAGAGACCCACTCATACCTATACCTTAGAAAGATGACCTTAGGAGCTGAGTGGAAGATAGGCTGGGAGTAGAAAGAGTCTTGAGGCAGGGAAATCAATTAGAAGGCTACTGAAGGTTGAAGGATGTGAAAAGGAAGTTTTTGGAAGTAGAAATCCAATCTATCAATAGCCATATGCCAAAAAAAAAAAAATCTAAATCACTAATAATTAGAGAAATGCAAATGAAAACAACTCCAAGATACCACTTCACATCCATCAGCTTGGCAAAGTTAAAAAAAAAAGGAAATAACAATATTAGAAGGACTTGAGAAACAAGTACATTATTTCATTGTCGGTGGAATTGTGAACTGGTCCTGCCTTTCTGGAAAACAATTTGGGACTATGCCCCAAAAGCTAATAAACTTTGCATATCCTTTGATCCAGCAACAACTACTAGGTCTACATTCCAAAGAGATCAAAGAAAGAGGAAAAGGACTTATTTGTACAAAAATATTTATAGCAGCTCTTTTCATGGTGGCAAAGAATTGGAAACTGAAGGGATGCCCATCAATTGAGGAATGACTCAGTAAGTTATGGTATATGTTTATGATGGGATTTTCTGTGGTGTAAGAAATGATGAAGGGGGTGCTTTTAGAAATGCCTGGGAATACTTGTATAAACATACATGCAAAATGATGTGAGCAAAATCAGAAAATAATTTATACAATAACAATACTATAAGACAGCTTTCAAAGACTTAGGAACTCTGATCAATACAGAGGAACCAATTATATAGTTGCAGAGGACTCAAGATGAAATATGCTATCTACTTTCAGACAGGTGACAGACTTAAAGTACAGACTGAAACATTTTTTTTCGGACATAGCTAATGCCAAAACATATATATATATATATATATACACACACATATAGTAATGGGTGCTTTCTCAATTGGTGAGGGATGGGGAAATGGAAGGAAGAGAATTTGTAACTGAAAATAAAACTGAATTTTTTAAAGGGGCTATTGCAATACTCTAGGTAAGACATAATGAGGGCTTGAACCTGGATGATGGCTGTGTAAGTGGAAAGAAGGGTTCAGATGTGAGAGATGTTGTGAAGGTAGAAATGCCATTTGGGTATGTGAAGTGAGTGAATCGTAGTTGACAATGACCCCTTATTTGTGAGCCTGGGTGCCTGGGGAAATGGTACTGCTCTCAACAGTAATAGTGATATTCGAGTACCCTTTCCAGGATATTTTGTTTCCTTCTAATTGGCTCTCTTAAGATAAGTGTTGTAATATCATAATAACTACTAATTGAGCACTTGGTGTCAGCAGTTTGAGCTTATGTGTGAGCTTGTGGTTTTCCTATTAAATTTTTAAGCAATTTAAAATTTTAGCCTTTGTGACACAAAGGTATGTTTTTTAGAAAAAATCATAGCCAACATAATAGCACACTAACACTTAGCAATGAATAGCACCTCAATGCTAGGTGTATTGTCTTTTACCATGAAATAATATTCAAGCAAAGAGTAAACCTGTGATGGTGATCTCTTTATCATTAGCTCCAGTTAACTGCAGATTTGAACTTGTTGCTTACCTTAGACATCATGCGATCATAGCATGTCATTCATATTTCTTCTCTCCCTCTCTCCTCTTTTACTTGTTTCACATGAAGAGGTAGTTGTCCTTGCCAAGGCTAACCCTTGTACATGCACCCTGATTCCATTTATTCTTGTTTTCTCCAGCAGATTGCCCTCTCCATCATTGCGAATCTTTCACTAATAATCTTCAATCTCTGCCTGGCTACTGCTTACATAAACACCCATGTTACTCCCATCCTTTAGAAACCCTCCCTTGACCCATCCATCCCTGATAGCTATCTTCTGTATCTCTCCTTTTTGTAGTTAAAATCCTTAAGAAAGCTATCTACAATGCAAATCTGGCCTCAGACACATAACACTTACTAGCTGTGTGACTCTGGGCAAGTCACTTAACCCCAATTGCCTCACCAAAAAAAAAAAAAAAAAGCTATCTACAAATGGTGCTTTTTGTCCTCTCACTCTCTTCTAAACTCTCTGCACTCTAGCTTCTGACCTGTCTCTCCAAAGTTTCTGGTGATCGCTAAATCGCCAAATCTATGGCCTTTTCTCAGCCTTCATCCTTCTTGACCTCTATGTAGCCTTTAATACTGTCAGTTACTCTCTATTCCTTAATACTCTCTTCTTTCTCAAATTTTGAGACACTGTTGTCTCCTAGCTCTCTTCCTACCTCTCTGGCTCTTCAGTCACTGGTTGCTCAGTCCTCAATCATCTAAGTGATGCCTACTAACCTTGGGTACCCCAAGGCTTTGTCCTGAGCCCACTTCTCTTCTCTCCCAACACTAGTTCATTTTGTGAGATTGGCTCCAAGAGTTCAATGACCATCTTTATTCAGATGATTCTCAGATTTATTTACTCAGTCCTAAACTCCTTTTCTGATCTCTAGTTTCATATCTTCAATTATCTTCTGGGCATCTTGAACTAGATGTCCTAAAGACATCTTAAACTCGGCTATCCAAAAATGAACTCATCATTTCTTCTTGTAAATCCTCCCCTCTTCTGAACTTCTCTATTACTGTTGAAGGTTAACACCATGCCCCCAATTACCCAAGCTACCAACCCAGGTATAATTATCACTTTCATTCACCTCACATATCTAATCTGTTGCCTGTCACATCTCCTCTCCTATATGCCTTATTCTTCTCCTCTCTGACATTGCCATCACCCTGGTATGGATCCTCATCCCTCATACTTGGACTATTATAATAGTGTCCTGGACAGTGTCACTACCTGAAGTCTTTCCCAATTCCAGCCCATCTTCTACTCAGCTCCCTGTACCCTATTAATTCCAGGATCCTCTTTTTGGTTTTTAAAGCCCTTCACACCCTGACCCCTTCCTACCTTTCTAGTCTTCTTACACCTTTCTATCTTCCACCTAGTCTTATGATTCAGTGACACTGGTATCCTTGCTGTTCCTCACACTCCATCTCTCTACCCAATGTATTTTCCCTGGATTTCCACCTTCTATAAGTTTTTCCCACTTAATGCTGGTCCCTCCAATTTAATTTGTATATATATTTTATATACATAGTTATTTGCCTGTTGTTGCCCATCCCATTAGAATGTGAATTCTTTGAGGGCAAGGATTGTTTTTTTCCTTCCTTTGTGGCCCCAGCACTGAGCTCAGTGCCTGGCACCATAGTTAAGCACTTAATAAATGCCTGTTGACAAAGCCACAAATTTCAAGCAAAAATATTTTGAGGGAGAAACAGACAATTAAAAGGGAAATGTGACGTTGTTGGCTGACATAATTTTTATTATTTTGAAAAAGATAAGGCGTGATGCAATTTCAGTTAACACTGACACAGTCAATTACCTAATCATGCAACACAGCAGGTGCTTGTTACATAACATTTCTGCCTTCAGTGATTAATTATCATTTCACACTGTGTGTGGCACAAAGTTTTGTTCTGACATATACACATTCTAAACCACAAGAATTTACTCTACACCTTGTATCACATGTGGTTACACAGTCAACGAACACCATCCTCAGCCAGGACATTCCCTCGTGTTTTGGAAAGATTTTCAAATCCTACGTTGACCGTATTTTCTCTTTGCATCAATCATTCAATCAAAGAAAGAAAATTAGCTCATATTGATCGGTTATCTATTCACTCTTGGACCTGCCTCAGTTACACAAATTCAGAACCACTTCCCTTGCTATAGCTAGAAGAAAAAGTATTTGCTATTTCCTCTGGACACGTCCAACCCAGGAGAAAAAAAGTTTTATAGATGTGAGGCCCACTGCAAAACCCACAAAGAAAGTCTGCGTGTGGCTCATTAAAGCTAGTATACAACATAGGCATATTTCAGGAAAAAAAAATATATATATATATGTATGCATGTATTTGGCAAGCACAGCTTTCCCCTTGTTTTTGAGCTTCAAATATCTTTTCCACACTCTGGGCAAAGGATATCATCCCTCTCGGTGAGGAAGCCACGTCCAACTAAGGACAGAGAACACTTCTTGCAGTTGAAGCAGTCATTGTGCCACTGGCGTTCTTCAAAAGAGATATACTTTGTTCCTCCAAGTCCTGGTGAAAGGAAAATTTGCATCAGATACAGCACTAAAGGCATATCGACCTAGGGCTTCTTGGGCTGAGAAGAAGAGTGAAGTAGGAGGAATATGAATCATCTATTGCTAAGGCTTACAAGAAGCCTATGGAAACTGGGGCTAATTTTTGCTCAAAGGAAATGAAGTCCCTCTGAGCTTGACTGCTTGGTCTTTCCTATTTGTCTACACAAAGATCTTTAAGGAAACTGACTGACTGTGACTAAATATCACTCCATTAGAAAAAAAAATAGTAGACTTGGAAAAGGGTATTAAGAAGTACATTAAATTCAGTAATTTAGTCAACAAATATTTATTAAGTACTTGCTGTGTGCTAAGCATCAGGAATATAAATATAAGTAGAAAGAAAGAATGTCCCTGCCCTCAAAGGGCTTACATTTCTAACACAGAAAAGGAAGCTGAAAAGGAGAAAGGTACTCCACAAGGATACCTTTAGTTCTGAAATTCAGTATGTCATCTGGAAATAAAATGCAGTCTGCTATAATTTTCAAATGGGCATGCCTTCTGTAATTATTAAAACAAATTCTAGGGAAATTTTGTACGTAGATTTAAATTATAGAGAGGAGTTCCTTATAAGAAAAATCCTTATGGCTGTAGTTTAAAGCAAAATGTCCCTATAATATTTACATTAAAGGAAAAAAAAAAACCACTGTTGAGTAATGTCTATTCCTAGAATCCCTAGTGCTGAGTAACTCAGACAGTTAGGTGGCACAGTGGATAGAGCACTGAACCTGCAGTGAGGAGGACTCAAGTTCAAATCCTGCCTCAGACACCAAGTAGCTGCATGACCCTGAGCAAGTTAGTTAACTGCTCTTTGCTTCAGTTTCCCTATTGGTTGTTCGTCTTTCTGTTCTTGAAAAGGACTGACTGACATCATGAGGGCAATGCCTTAACTGGCAAGTGAACTGGATTTAAGTGAGGCAGAGCTATGCAAAGTCATCAGCCTTACTCTCTCTACCAGGGTCATGTGAGTCTAGTGGCAAGATGTGAGTCAAGCCAACTGGCAATGGCCCTTCCCTATTTGTAAAATGGGAACAATACTAACACTTACCTTCAAGAGTTGTTACGTGGATCAAATGAGATAATGTATGTAATTTGCTTTGCATACCTTAAAATGGGATTACACACATACATACACACACACACACACAAACACAGAGTTGTGGTTGTTGTTCAGTTGTTTCAGTCATATCCAACTATTTGTGACCCCATTTGTAGTTTTCTTGGCAAAGATATTGGAGTGGTTTGCCATTTCCTCCTCCAGCTCATTTTACAGATGAGGAAACTGACACAAATAGGGTTAAGTGACTTGCCCAGGGTCACATAGCTAGTAAATGTCTAAGGCCAAATTTGAATTAAAAAAGATGAGTCTTACTGATTCTAGACCCAGTACTCTATCCACTGTGCCACCCAGCTGGTATGTATATCTGTATGTATGTATGTATGTATTGTATGGGCTAGCTATTATTACTATCAACTGCTTAAGCTGAATTTTGACCATTGATTACCTCCAGTCTACTACAGATAAAGCATATTAATCCAAATCCTACAACTCTTTCTTAATGGATTTTAAGCAACTGATATAATTTTTTTGTATTACCTTCATTTCCACATGAATTGATGTAAAGCAGAGTCAAGAAAACAATACAGACAATGATTACAACAATATAAATGGAAAGAAAAATTACACACACAAAAATCAGAAGTAAATGTTGCAAAATTATGAAGAATAAACATGTCTCAAAAGAAGAAATATGAAAGGATTATCTCAAGTCTCCTTTTTGAGGAGATGGGGCATCCACAGGGATCCCACATTGCACATGTTTTTAGACTTTTTCAGAGTATCGATCAGTTGTACTGATTTTTTCCTTTCCTTTTTCTTTTTCCTTTTTTTTAATCTTTAAAAATACTACTTGTAATATGAGATGGCTCATATTAGGATACTAGGAAAATGATTATGTAAAAAAGATTTCAATAAAAATTAATTTAAAAAATTAAGTAAAACATCACCTTCATTTCCACATATATATCTTCCACCTTCACAGATGGCATCTCTCAAGAGGAACTAGATTGATTTGTAATGAACAACCAACAAAGACCCAATGACTGGAATACTGTATTTTAAGGCAATGGGTGACCATATATTCTAAACCAAGAATATATGGTCAAAGAATATTATTTTTGCATATCTTATTAAATGTACCCTTCTTTCCTTGAAATTGGGGCTATCCTGGAAAATCAAGGACACATGAACACCACAGCTATAAAGTGCCTTAAAATTACTTAACTCACTACAGGTAGGAATGACTTTGAAGTCATTTAGACCATGCCTTGAGTTATGTAAAACCTAAAGCAAGAGTTCACTTCAATGAAAAAAGCATTAAATATCTACATAGACTCTGAGGCGCAGTGACTAGTTCAATAAATGCTTGTGAATGAAAGAGATACAAAGTTAAATAATATGCAGTTCTTCCTGCCCTCATGGAACTGAGAATAAGACACACACATATACATATAATATACAATATCCTACAATAAATACTCTAAATAGGTGCAAAACAAAGTACTTTGTGAGATTGGTTTCTCATTGGTAATCTTTCCAGTAAGAGACCAGCCTTTCCTCCCACCGTGGAATAATAAAGAGGAAGGGGGCAAATGAGTCTCACTTATTCCTTGTTCAATTCCCTCATTTTATATTTAATGAAACTGAGACCCCAGGGAGTTAAAAGTGAATTCCCAGAGGTCATCATATAGGCAGAAAGTGATAGAAATGCACTTTTCAATACTCTACCAAACTGTGAAATTATGGAGAAGCCCTTTTATCCCTGTTGCTATTTTACTAACTATGTTCCATAGGTTGGAGTCAGTTGGCTAAGCCTGAGAAGAAAGAATATATCTTCTATCCCAATTTAAAAAAAAAAAACAAAAACCTAGTATAAGAAGCACCACTATTTGTCTTGCTTAGCCCAATAGAAAGAATACAGCAAAGGAGGCAAGAGGGATGGAAGGAGTCTATAGTCACATTAAGCATCTTCTTTCACAAAGTGTGATAATTCTAATCTTTAAAAAGAAATCATGTTTTTAAAACTGCATTTTTCTCAATCAGGATAAGAGTCCTGATGTTTGCCAGAAATTCACCTTACCAGACCCGTGTGCACTGGTGTGAAAATCCAGAAAAGGTGTCTTTTAACTATGTTTTCAAAAGTTCTTCTCATGGGCCTCAAGATTCTACTTTTCTTTTTCAGAAAATTAGTTTCCCTCTTTTCATGGAATTTCTATCCTATCAGTTTCTGTCTAGAGAAGACTTTGTAATCATAAAGCATGTTGCAAACTGTCAAGTGCTGGATTATTATTACTATTATTATTATTGTTATTATTCCTACAATAGAAACGTCTATGAGGTTGTAGTGAATTCAATATTTTATTGCCCAATACCATGAAACTGTTGTATGATTAAGAAAGAAATCTAAAAAAGAAACATTGGAAGGTGAATTTCAAATCAAAATAAATTCCATCATTCCTTTTTCTTTATTTTTTAATTCTAAAAGGTCTCCTTACCTCTCTGGGCCTCAGTTTCCTTATCTGCCAAAGGACTAGATGACCTC
This sequence comes from Vombatus ursinus, assembly GCF_900497805.2. Lineage (NCBI taxonomy): Eukaryota > Metazoa > Chordata > Mammalia > Diprotodontia > Vombatidae > Vombatus > Vombatus ursinus. The sequence goes on along the minus strand of NW_020954559.1, from coordinate 45,449,553 downwards.
CAAGGTCCCTTTCAGCTCTAATATTTTATAATTCTAGGATAATGCTAAGATATGCAAAGTCACTCTTTGCATTGTAACACAGGAAAATCAACCAATAAACATTTATTAAATCCCTAATATGTGTCAAGCACTGTGCTAAGCACTGGGGATATTAAAAAAAAAAAGGCAAAAGACAGTCCCTACCCTCACGGAACTTACAGTCTTAGAAAGACTTTAAAACTAATAACCTACACTTGTAATGTGTTAAAATCTGTCAAGCTCTTTACAGACATTCTTTTAAACTTTACAACAGGCCAGTGAGGTAGGTACTATGGGTGTTATTATCTCTTTTACAGATTAGGAAACTAAGACTCAGAGAAATTAAGTGTTTGGCCCACGGTCACACAGCCACTAAGTTTCAGAGATGGGATTGTAGACCTGTATTTTTCTAACTAGGCCAGCTGGTGGCGCAATGGATAAAATGCTGGGCCTGAAGTCAGGAAGACATCTTCCTGAGTTCAAATCTGGCCTCAGACACTTACCAGCTGTGTGACCTTGGGCAAGTCACTTAACCCTATTTGCCTCAGTTCCTCATCTGAAAATGAGCTGGAGAAGGGAATGGCAAACCACTCCAGTATCTCTGCCAAGAAAACCCCAAATGTGGTCACAGAGAGTTGGACACAACTGAACAACAATAACCCTTTTCCTAACTTTGACTACCAACTATGCCTCATTGCTCATCTGATCCTTTGATGTGTATATTACAGTCCAATTCAGGTGTGGGGAATCTACAGCCTCGAGGCCACATGTGGCCCTCAAATGTGGCCCTTTGACTGAATTCAAACTTCACAGAGAATTTGTGTTGTAAAGGATTTGTACTGTAAAATTTGGACTCAATCAAAAGGCCCCACCCAAGGACCTGGAAGGTGGCCTTGAGGCTGCACGTTCCCCACTCCTCGTCTAGTCAACCAATCAAATATTTTTTGAGCCACTAGTGAACCCTGACTAGAGGTGTGAAATTAAAAAACAAAACTAGAAACAAAACTTCATTATGTTTATCCTCAATGAGCTATGGATTTCTTTTTTCTTTTGTGGCCTGGACCTGTGATCTGAACCTCAATGAGAAATTTCCACTATTCAGACAGGTACCTACTCTGCAACTCAGAGAGTTTCATGGGGCACTGAGACATGAAAGGATTTGCATGGGGTCACACAGCCAATGTATATCAAAGGGGAAACCTGAACCCAGATCTTTCAGACTCCAAGGCCTGCTCTATATCCACTACGCCAGGCCTTATAATAAAAAAAGTCAATTTGACCTTGAACAGGAGTCCCAACAGGGCAAAGCTGCCAAGTCTGAATCACCTGCTTTCTTTTATCGCATGTGCTTGTCATGTGTTAATAAACAGCAGTGCAGGAAATAATCCAACTTGAAGCAGAAATAGTAAACTCCATGTCAAAAGACCTGATAGATGAGAAGTGACCAGACAAGCTAAAGTTGAATAGCAATCTGTGGAAAGAGATAGGTCAAGGAGACTAAAGAGGTTTTCTCAGAATATTAGCCTACAGCAGGGGTTTTTAACCTGGGGTAGATTTTAAACAGTCCATGAACCTGGATGGGGAAAATAATTACATCTTTATTTTCACCTCTTTCTAGCTAAAACCTTTTCTTCAATTATGAATACAGGGTACAAACCATGGTAGTATTGGGCTGCCCTTGACTGCCCAAGGGATCCATACACCCCTGGCCTATGGTGAGTAAAGTTCAGGCAGTTAACAAAATCAGATTCATTTTTATAAAATGCTATACTTTCAAACTTTAAGCTGACACATGCAAAAATGGATTCTCTTTGAATTTGTAGGCATTTCCTGCTTAATTCAAAGCAAACACCTACCACTGATGGGGTTGGTGCACCCAGCACACTTCTTGGCATATAAATTACAGAAGCAGTTGAGGCAGTAGGCATCCTCATCCCGAGAAGTGAAACGTTGTCCGGACAGCTGCTTCTTGCACGCAGTGCAGACAAAGCACTCTTTATGCCAAGGTTGTTCCCTGTAAGTGACTCCTCCAGTAGTAATGGCCTAATAAGAAAAACAAAGGTTTTTATAGGGTCAACTTCTTAATGACAATCGCCTGTGTGTTCACGGAGCAATGAACTTTCTCACCTGCCAATATTTGGTCCTTTTCAGAATTCTTCTAAAGCAAAATAGGTAAGTTTTTGGAAATTTCCCTACAGACCTCACTCTTTCTTCTTATAGCGTTATCACACAATTTTATTCAATACCTTTTGCCTCTGGTTTCTTCAGCTCTAAAATGGCGATTGAAATATTTGTCCCTAGGGAGAGATGTTGCAGCAATCTGTAGTTTGGGGGCATAATCAAGCTATGTACTTTCATTGGGGTCCTATGATAGGTGATAGGGATACAAATTCAAAAATTAAACAATCTATGCCTGGAAAGGGCTGACCATAACATAATGGATACACTACATTCCAGGACTTAGGGTAGAAATACTGGATACTCCAGAACATTTTAACTTATGGAACTTCTAGAGCAGGACAGAGAAAGAAGAGGGCCAGCCCAAGATCAGCCCTCATTAGAAAAAGAAAGTCATGAATGTGATGGAAACCTTGTAAATAGCTTTTTAAAAGAGCCTGTTAACTCTACTGTTTAAATATTGTGGTGGGTTTTTCAATTAGAGGAGGGGTGCTGGTCCCCTTATAAGGTTCAGTCATTTTTCAGTCTTGTCCAACTCTTTGTGACCCTATTTAGGATTTTCTTGGCAAAGATACTGGAGTGGTTTGCCATTTCCTTCTCCAGTCCCTTTTACAGATGAGGAACTGAGGCCAATAGTTAACTGACTTGCCCAGAGTCACATACCTAGTAACTGTCTGAGACCAGATTTGAACTCAAGAAGATGAGTCTCCTGAGATGAGTCTCCTGACTCCAGGCCTGGTACTCTATCCATCGTGCCAACTAGCTGCCCTTTATAAGGTAGCTTCTGATATAAACTGATTTTTAAAATTCAAAGTTCTGTATTAGAGGCAAATTTCTAGTAGCAGAGGGAAGAGGTATTTATTTCAATTTCCCTGCTGGGACAAAAGCTAGAAGTAACAATGAATTTTGCCCAGGTCTTACCAAGATAAAACCAACCAAGAGCTCCAAACAAAAGGAGATTGTTGTTTAAGGATGGAAAGAAAATTAAGCAAAAGTATAAGAAGCAGAAAGAAGGCAGGGATTAAGGAAGAGATGAAATTAAAAGCAGTGTAAGTAGAGAAAAGGGAAAAAATGTCTGAGAAAGCAGCTTCAAAAGTGAATTATTGAAAATTATTGAATTGAATTATTGAAAATTAGCACACAGATTCTATACTTCCAAAAGGGGCAGTAAAGTCTCTCATTGAAAGCACTTTGGCTAAGGTTGACTGACAGAAAGGAAAAGCATGGGGTGGGACTTAGCCAAAAGTTAATAGTGATAAACTGAGAGATTAATGTGCAGTTTCCCCAAACAATAGGCCTTCCTGAAAAAGGGAAGAAAAAACCCTTAAATGGTGAAACAGAAGGAATTTTAGTGATAAAGATAAAGGCAGGCATCAGTAATGGTTTCAAATAAATTCTGCAATTGACCTAGATGAAGTTAATAGTGCCCAGAACATATTTGTTAATTATAAGACCAAGAAATCTGGGGACACAATCTATGAGGGTGTTTGCTTTCTTAAAAGAAACTTTATCTGTCTATCTGTTTATCTATCCATCCATCTATCTATCTGCAAAAAATTAAATCAGGTTCTGAGAAGGGTGCTGAATATACCCTGGACCTGGACTAAGAAGGCTCGAGTTCAAATAACAGAAATTTAGATTTGGAAGACCCTTAGAGATCAGCTAGTATAAGCCTCTCATTTTTCTTTTCATGGATGAGAAAACCAAAGTCATAAGGGTTAATCAGCTTGCCTAAGATCACACAGGGAGGGAATAAGTGGCAGAACCAGGATTGAACCTAGGTTTTTAGACTCCAAATTCAGTGTTCTTTCCATTGGCTCTGCTGCTATGTGACTGGGTCTCAGTTTTTTCCTCTCAAAAGTAAGCAACCCAGACTAGATAACAGCTGACAGGTACCCCATTTTCTAGGTGGTGCAGTAGATAGAATGCTGGGCCTGGAGTCAGGAAGACTCATCTTCCTGAGTTCAAATCTGGCCTCAAACACTTACTAGCTGTGTGATCTCGGGCAGGTCACTTGACCCTGTTTGCCTCAGTTTCCTCTTCTGCAAAATAATCTGGATAAGGAAATGGCAAACCACTCCAAGAAAACCCCAAATAGGGTCACAAAAGTTGGACATGACTGAAACGACTGAAAAACAACAAACCTCATTTTCCAGATAAGGAAACTTAAGGTAAAATGACTTTCCAATGATCATATAACTTTAAGCGCCAGCAGTGGAACTCAAACCCAAGTCTCTTGATTTAAAGGCTAGCATTGTTTGTACTGTATCATGACAATACTACTACTACTACTACTACTACGACTACTGCTACTAACACCACCACCGCTACTACCACCACCTAGAATTTATTTAGTGTGCTAAGGTTTGCAAAACACTTTACATTATGTACATTATTACATTATGTTTCTTAAGACCCCTTCCAGCTCTAAAAATCTATGAAATTTGAGCCAGAGATGGATCTAAACAATATCAAAAGGGAGTGGAATTGAAACTGGAGGTAGATAGTAAATAGTGTATGCTCTCCTCAAGAAGGCAAACAATAGCATGAGCACCCTTTCTTTATACTGTGGAAGAGCAGCGTATGAAAAAAACACATAGCAGCACAGCAAAGAAGACTAATGAGAAAAATAAAGTTCAAAAATTAATATTTACCTATGTGAAAAAATATTTGGAAGTTTTCTAGAAGGAGGCACAGATAAAAGATTTCTAACTTCATGATATACCAGAGAGCTCAAGAAGTTTAAATGAGGGTGAATCTAATGAAGCAGTGTATATATATATATATATATATATGTGTGTGTGTGTGTATATGTGTGTGTGTGTGTGTGTGTGTGTGTGTATACGGAGTTAAAGGCCAAAATCACACAGGGGAAGTCCAGAAGCAAAGTGACAAAATTGTGAAATGTCATTGAGAGAGTAAAAGTACCTTCTTGCATTGAACACACTGCATAGCAAATTGCTTCTCATAGCAGGGCACACAGAAATTCTGATCATCCTTAGGAATGAAGCTCTTAGTTCCAATTGGTTGCTGGCAGCGATGACAGATGAAGCAGGTCTCATGCCAGCTATTGCCCCTGTACTCCATCTTGCGGGTACCTGCCGCCGAGGACAAGAACCAAGGACAAAATTATTATTTTTTTTCACAATGCACAGGTTGGAACACTGAGAAGCATTTCTTGTGAGAGGTATCTGGATACACAGACACACCATTTGGTAGGTGGAAATTTAGATTTGTGTCAATTCTAGATCTGTGGTTTTAATAAAAGACCCACATTCTCATTTTCTCTTAGTTATATCAGCTTGGAATACTGAGGTCTTTACAGTGGAAGATTCACTGATGCAGGGACCACATATTCAACATTACTTATGTGCCCTGTTGGCACAACTTGAGCTGCCAGTCAATGTATCCCTGCTACTTTCTAGGGAGGGCAGTTTTCTATGAGTGTATCTGAAGAAAGAGAAGATGGTTATATTAATAAACTAGCCTCATAGGTTCCAAACACAGGCCGCAGACCACATTGCTGCCCGCAACACTTTGGAGTGTAACCCAAACGTATTAAAATGTAATTGGAAAATATTTAATAAAATGAAAACACAAAAGAATGTAATGTATTAACATTACATGGTGGATTTCTAAGTTTAAGTCAATATGTCACTGCAGGGATCCTTATGAACATTTTAGTGGCCTGTTTTCCATTTGAATTTGATATCACCACTCTACAAAATTAGTTATTTAATCCAAGTTGTGATATCTGTTCATAGTTTTGATTTCTATGTGTCAGATACTCCAAAACAAGAAGCTCTTAGTAACTGGTATCTTTTGTAATCTTATGTATTTTATTTTATGCATTTAAAAACATTGTGCTGAGAAGGGGTCTAGAGGTTTCAGCAGACTGCCAAGGGAGTCCATTGCACAAAAATAATTAAAAAACCTCTACTTTAAAAGAAAAAGGCATGAAGCAGGGGGCTTGCAGAGCTAAGGGGCTACGGTATGGAATACTGGATAGGATTCCAGACACAGCTGACATGTTGATTAGTTTTCCTGAACTGTTTTGTTTTTTCACCTCTTTCTTTTTTAAACTTTGTTATAAGAGATGGTTCATTGAATAGGGAAATAGGAAGGCATAAATTTGTAGATAAATGTGATTTTTGAAAAAGGACATTAATAAAATATGACTTAAAAATATACAAGAGAAAGAATACATGATCTGGGTTCTAATCTTGACTCTGTCACTTAATACCTGTGTAACTTTAGGCAAATCACTTAGCTTCTCTCAAATTCTGTTTTTAGTAGAATTCTGTCAAATTCTGTTTTTACCCAAGCTCCTTAAAGCCAGGGACTGTTTCATTTTTGTTTTTCTACCCCAAGCACTTAGCACAGTGCCTTGCACATAGTAGATGCTTAATATAGGCATATTTTCTTGAATTGAAATTTATCTATGAAATGAGTGGGTGACCTCTAAGTTTCTTCCAGTTGTAAATATATGATATGATATATGCATAATACAATCATGCAACATATGTCATTAGTCCTGTATAAATGTTATATATAAAATATCACATGCATATCACATACAATGTGTGAAAATAACACACATATCATTTCTCAACACACCCTTACCATTTTCTTTTTGAAAATCAAATACTCCCTAGTAATATGAATATATCAGCAATATACCAAGCAATATGATAAAACAGCATTCTTGAAGGGTTCTAGAATAACTGCCTTATACTGACACCTGTGCAGAGGAAGCTCTAATACGTTTGTAATCTATTCACTCCCTCTGGTAGCATAAAGAGTGAGAAGTTGCTATTTTCAGAAAAAGAGAGCTGGGACAAGTAAGCAGTTAACATGACAGGAAGCAACTCCAGAAAATTCTATGAGGAATTATTTCTAAAACTTCTCGTTAAGCCTGGTTAGAAGTCCTGAATGTTTCTTGTGAGAGGTATCTGGAAACATGGACACACAATTTGGTAGGTTAAAATTTAGATTTGTGTAAATTCCAGATGTGTGGTTTTAATAAAAGTCCCACATTCTCATTTTCTCGTAATTATATCAGAGAGGCAATATGGTACAGTGGATAGAGAGTTAACTTCAGAGCCAGGAGAACTTAGGTTCCAAATCTACCTCTGATACATACTGTCTATGTGACCCTGGACAAATCTCTCAGTGCCTTACCCATTCTCTATGACTATAAATTGCAGAGAAAACTGTACCACTTGTAAAAACTTAACCCATGAATGATTAAGATCAATCAATCAACAAACATTTATTAAATACCTACTGTGTGCTAGGAAATGAAGATATAAAGACAAAAAAAACCCCAGTCTTTCCTCTCAAGGAGCTTATATGCTATTTGGGGGGGGGGAGGCATTATATTTATACATAGTAGGGGTTTCACCTCAGGGAGCATGCATGGGTAGGGGACTTAAAGGGGTCATTTCATGGAATGTGTATTAGAGCTCCTTTGGCAACTTCCAGATGACCATCAGCAAGAGAATGAGCCCAATCAATGCCTGGTTTGGTTTGCTAGAAGACATGGAATTGGAGGGAATTGTTTTTGGACAGTGCAATGCTGAGATACGAAATACACTGAAGTCTCAAATTCCCAGGAGAGGGTAACTGTAGTTATATATTAGTGCTGATTGTTTACCTTTCTGCCAGTGCCTATGTGTGGGTTTTGTGTGTGTTAAGAATTTTTTTTTTACCGTAGAGAAAATAAATAGCTGTCCTATGCTTGCTCTACATAGTACATTGAGTAACTTTCTACTTCTCCTTTTGGGGAGACCCTAGACATGAGCCAAATGTAAATTGTAAGTGATCCTCTCCTGGGTAGAGGTATAAAGACCTAAGAGAATTCAAGAAAGAGTCATATTCAACTTTTATAGACTAGTCTCCCCCAGGACCGAACCTGGTTTGCTGGTTTGCTTTATATATATATACTATATACTTTATATATACTATATATACATCTATAACATGTATATATATATAATATATACAAAGTTTGTTATTGTTCAGTCATATTCCAACTCTCTGTAATCCCACTTGGGGTTTTCTTGGCAAAGATATTGGAGTGGTTTGCCATTTCCTTCTCCAGCTCATTTTTACAGAGAGGAAACTGAGGCAAACAGGGTTAAGTGACTTGCCCAGGATCACATAGCTAATAAGTGTCTGAGGCCAGATTTGAACTCAGCAAGATGAGTCTTCCTGACTCCAGACCCAGCACTCTGTGCACTATGGCGCCATCTAGCTGCCCCAAATACAAGGTAGCTAAAGGCAAAGTAGTTAAGGAGGAAGGGCTTTAGCAGTTAGGTGGAACCAGGAAAGGCTTTATGTTTAGAAGATGATGGTTTATCAGTTTTTGAATAGAAATGATCCCAATGACAAGTTATCTAATTTCCTGACTTCAAAAACACTATCCTAAAAGTAAGACTTCATCATAAAAATGAACACTTCAGTAAAAATTCATGAACATCTCCTGGCTTTTCAATCTATTAGTGAGACATACTCAGTCTTGCCTTCTGAGTTCCTTCTGTCTTTACAAACCTTCATCCTACTGAACTTTCCTCTGTGAAGAATGAAAAAAATAATAATCCTGTAACCCTACTCTTTTGCCTCCCCTTAGAATTTAATTTAACAAACTTTGTTAAGTGCCAATTATGGGCGAGCACGGAGGCATCGGAGATACAGAGACATAATTATAAACAGTTCCTGCCCTAAAGGAACTTATATTACGCACTGATATTGCAGGCACACAAATATATTCACATATGCTAAGTTGGAGAGGAAGTGAGGACTGACCACTGAAGGGACCTAGGAAGGCTCCATGGAGGAGGTGGTCCTGGAGTTGAGCCTTAAAGGGCAGGAGGGAGGAAGATGAGAGAGTGAGAGTGAGGGAGAGAAGGAGCAAGGGAGGGGGAGATTGGAGAAGGAGGGAGTGGGATGGAGGGAAATGGTAAGAGAGAGGGAGAGGAAAGGGGGAAGGGGGAGGAGAGAGGAGGACAGGAAGGAATGGAGGGAGGGAGGGAGAGAGGGGAAGGGGGAGATGGAGATGGAGAGAGAAAGAGAGAGACAGAGACAGACAGAGACTGAGAGAGAGCATTCATTCTAGGCAAGGGGAATGAGTAACTTGTGAGATTGACCAAGGTTGGAGTCCCAAGTTTGGCTAGAATAGAGGTATATAAAAGGAAGCAATGTTAAATAAACCTGGAAAGGTAGATTAGGACCAGGTTGTGAAGAGCCTTAAATGCCAAGCTGAGGGGTTTGTATGTTTCCTAAAGGCAGTAGGGAAGCTTTGAGCAAAGGAATGCCACGGTCAGACCTGTGCCTTAGGATATGATTTTGATAGCTGTGTGGGGAATGGACTGGATAAGGAGAGAGACCAGAGTCAGGGAGACCAATCAAGGGGCTATGCCAACAGTCTAGGGGAGACATGATAAGGGCAGGAATCAGGGTGGTGACTGGTATGAGTGGAGAGGAGACAATACAACACACATCACGAGAATAGAACCGTCAGGATTTTGCAAAAGATATCAAAGTGAGGGAGAGAGAAGCCTCTTAGAATAAAAACAACAACAAACAACAGCTAATATTTTATATAGCTCTTTAAGATTTACAAAGCACTTGAGAGGTATTGCTTCATTTGACTCCAATGTTGTCATCCTGGGTGACTGGAAGGATGGTGGTGGTCTCAATAGAAATAAGGAGGTTTAGGAGAAAAGCAAGTAATGGGATAGATGTTGAGTTCTATTTTTGGGGAGGTAGAGTTTATGATGTTGATTGGACATTCAGGTGGGAGTGTGCATAGGCAGCTACGTGGCACAGTGGATAGTGTTGGACTTGGCATTGGGAAGACTTGAGTTCAAATCCTGTCTTGGACATTTACTAGCTATGTCAGCCTGAACAAATCACTTAACCTCTCTCAGCTTTAGGTTTCTTATCAATAAAATGGGGGAAATAATAGCAACTGCCTCATAGAATTTCTGTGATGATCAAATGAGACAATGTAAATAATAAATGAGATAATGTAAAATGCTTTACAAATTGAGGGTGCTACATAAATGCAAGGTATTTTCAACATCAGGTAATTAGTGCTGCAGGACTGGAGTTCACAAGAAAAATTAGAGGTAGCTTTGAGAATAATTTGTGAAGAGAGGAAGGTTGAACCTATGGGAGCCAATGACATCATGAAGAGAGGACACAGAGAAAGAAGAGCAAAGGTTCATGGAAGGAGTTCTAAGGAACACCTTTGTATATTGGTTTGGTGATAAATAAGTAAGTAGCAATGGAACCTGAGGATGAACATTTGGATAGCTAAGAGGAGAAATGAAAGAGAATAGTGTCATGGAACTGAAGGGAAGAGAAAATAGTTAACAGTGTCAGAAGCTGCAGAAAAGTCAAGGAAGATGAGGGCTGAGGAAAGACCATTGGGTCTATCATTTAAGAGATCTTTGGTAACCTTGGAAAGAGTAGTTTCAGTAGTAATGGAGTCAGAAGCAAGATGGTAAGGGATTGAGAAGTAAGTGGATAGTGAGAAAGAGGAGTCAATAAATACAGATGACTAGAAGAATTTGGCAGTGAAAGGAAGGTGAGATAAAAGCTTGATAGCTTGAGGGACTGGCAGGGTCAAATGAAGATTTTTTTAAGGACAAAGAGACCTCAATATATATGTAATCAATAGAGAAGAAGTCACTTGAAAGGGAAAGAATAAAGATAAAAGGGAGAAAGAATGTTCAATAAGATGAACTCTTGGAAGAGTTGGAAAGGGCTGGGCACAAGAAGACGATGTAGTCTTGAAAAGGAGAAAGGTCACCTCTTTTCTTAGATGGAGATGAAGAGAGAGAGAGACATAGAGAGAGAGACAGAGACACAGAGAGAGACAGAGAGACTGAGACAGAGACAGAGAGAGAGCATTTCTTCTAGAGAATGAGGGAGAGAAGGAGGAGAAAGAAGGACAGTTGAAGATATAAAATGATTTAGAGATACAGAGTAAGGGACAAGTAGGAAATTCATTATAGGTGGTCTAATTTTTTCAGTAAAGTAGGAGGTAAGGTCATCTGCTATGAGAAAACGGTTGGGGTGGCATTCAGTTCAATTTGCCCATAATACTAGGCACTGGGGACTTGAGGGGAGAGAAATTTTTGAGAAATTTCTCAGTCATCATGGTATTGCAGTGAACAAACATAATAGACAACCAGTGAAGAGTAAGTAAAAAGTTTGTAATACAGTAGTGAGGGCCCAGTTGAGTTTAAGTAATATATATTTATAATAGACATAGTGCCTGACTTTGACTATGAGTGTTGAGCAGCTCAGGAGCAGGAGAGAAGGGATATGCTAGGGGTGAGAACAGATAGGGAAGGAAAGAATGATGGGTAAAAACATGAGGGATTCAAAGTCTAAACTAGTTAGCCATAGGGTCAATGTGGTGAAGAAAAGCCCAGAACAGAAACGACACACTGGGAAAACGGAGGGATGGAAGATTTGGAAGTCATGGTAAGAATGATCACAGAAGATTTGGGAGCTCATTATCATGAAGGTAAAATAGTTTTGGGAAATGGTGAGATCTGCATGACCATCCTTTTGGGAGGTTGTCAGAGCAGAGACAGAAGTCACAGGAATCAAACAAGTTGATGATCTCTAAGGGGCAGTTAGAGTGCCCAGCTTGGAGACAGGAAGACTCATCTTCCTGAGTTCAAATCTGGCCTCAGACACTTAGCTCTATGACCCTGGGCAAGTCACTCAACACTGTTTGCCTCAGTTTCCTCATCTGTAAAATGAGCTGGAGAAGGAAATGGTGAACCACTCCAGTATCTTTGCCAAGAAAACCCCAAATGGGGTCACAAAGAATCGGACATGACTGAACCTGAACCTCCTAATTTTGAAATTTTGTTTTACATCATGACTCATGTTAGGAGTTCAGGTCTTAGGCATTACTTCACTTACCACTCCAATTACAGGTAGTCACTGGAAAAAATCATTTCTGCAACCCCATCATTTTCTCCTCAGTGTACTAATAACTGAGAAGTTATGTGAAAACCCAGCAAGTGTAAACAAAACAAAATGTCAATTAGGGAATAATAGATAGAAAAGTCAAAGGTAAGGACACATTTGTCTTCTGTGCTCCAGCTTAGTCATTATATTTCTTAAAATAAAGGACCTAAACTATGCCCAAAGGACTATGAAAATGTGCACACCCTTTGACCCAGCAATAGCACTTCCAGGGCTGAATCCCAGAGAGAGCATAAAAACAGGAAAAGGACCCACATGTACAAAAATATTTAAAGCAACTCTTTCTGTGGGGGCAAAAAATTGGAAATTGAGGGGATGCCCATCAATTGGGGAGTGGCTGAACAAGTTGTGATATATGAATGTAATGCAATACTCCTGTGCTATAAAAAAAATGATGAGCAAGTGGACTTCAGAAAAACCTGGAAAGACTTATATGGACTAATGCTGAGTGAAGTGAGGAGAACCAGAAGAACATTGTAGACAGTAACAGCCACATTGTGTGATGACTAACTTGGACAGACTTAGCTCTTTTCAGCAATGCAAGGATCTAAGACATCTTCAAAAGTCTCAGGACGAAAAATGCTAATCCAGAGAAAGGACTATGGAGTTAGAATGCAGATCGAAGCACACTATTTGCTTTTTTTTCTCTTCTGTTTTGCTTTGTTTCTTCTTTCCTGTGGTTCCTCCTATTGGTTCTAATTCTTCATTACAACATGACTAATGTGAAAATAAAATAAAATAAAATAAAGGACCTTAAATTGAACACTATACTACTACACTAACATTTTTTGAACATAAAAAATATGATCTGATCAGAGTACAGTATGATGAGACTTCACTTCTATAATTGTTGAAATTGTACTTCTGTTAATCCAGGCCAACAGCCCTTTAAATTTTAGGGCTGCCACACCACACTGTGGACTCATTTGAGCTTGAAATTCACTAAAATTCTAAAACCTTTTACATGATCTGCTTTACAGCTATGTTTTCCCCATAAAATACTCATGTGGTTAATTTTTTTGAACCCAAGTCAGGGACTTTACACTTATATCTATTAAATGGTGTGTTATTAGACTCGGAAAGATGATTCTAGTCTGTTCAGGTTTTTTTTGTTTGTTTATTTGTTTTTTGGGAGTCTCTCAATCTTACCCAATCTAAAAGTTCAGAAACTATTCATGGGCCTTACCCTACTACTGCTGATCTGCATGGAAGTTTTGACCTGCTCCATTTCCAATGTGGGCCTGATTGCCCTTCCTTAGTCAGCTTAATGCTTCCCTGCTCTTGGGGTCTCACCATATTGCTGACAAACTCAGTGTAACCATCTGCTCAGTTTCAGCCATACTGAAACTCAAAACTCCCAAATTCAAGCAATCCACTAGCCTCAGCCTCAGCTTCCCCTATTAGGGCTCATACACCTTTAATAACATATTCTAGAGTTTTGCCAGGAAACAAAGTCAAGTTCATTGTGGCATAATTTGAAGGGTCTACCTTTCCTCCCTTTTAGAAAGCCAGCACAATATCTGTCTGTCCCCAGGCTTGCTACATTTTCCCATTATTCCTGGCCTCTAAGGTCACTGACAATGGCTCCTAATGACATCTCTAAGGTCTTTCAGTAATCTGATACAAATCCTTTGGACAAGGCCCCAGGATCTTAGACACAGATACAGGAAGGGATTGTAGAGGCCATCTAGATCAATTCTCTCATTTTACAAATGGTGAATCTGAGGCTCAGAGAGATTAAATGATTTGCTAACGGTCACACAGTATCAGAAATGGTATTTGAACCAAAGTCCTGCTGACTCCTAGTCTAGCATTCTATCCTGTATACCACTGTGCCTTCAAGTTAAGGTGATAAATTCATTGAGAGCTGATAAATAAGGAGATTATAGGACCTATCTTGTTTCATATTCTTCTTAAAATTTTTGTGTCTACTCTTTCCAGACTGAAGATTATTCTCAGTGGTAGAGAGAAAACAGAAACAAACTAGGAGATGAGTAATTACACAGTCTCTCCTATATCATATTGTGTGTGTGTGTATACATACACACATACATGTATACATATACATACATACACACGCACACATATATATCTTCTATATCATCTCTCTGTTATCATACCATCTACCTTTCCTTGTTTTCCCCTCTTGTCTCATTTTACAAATGAGAAATCTGAGACTGAAGGGACTGAACTGACTTGTCTAGTGTAATAGAGCCGTTTGGGGACAGAGTTGAGTCACTAATCTTGGCCTCCTGACTCCTAATCTTCCTGACGCCATCCTGTTTTATTGGTATTGTAACCCAAATAATGAGTTTTGTTTTGTTTCCATTTTTCTTGGATCCACTTGTGTTTTCATGAGAATATGGAAGTCCCAGTGTGGAAATAATACCAAGGCAGATCAGCAACTGTTCTGTTTTCATAGTTCTAAAAAATTACCTGGGTCATTGAGAGGTTAAGTCACTTAAGTTAGGGTGACAAATTAGTGTTGTCAGAACCAAGATTTGAATCCAGGCCTTTCTGACTCAAAAGATGAGCCCTCGATCATTGTGCTATGCCCTCTCTCTATAAAAAGAGTGCATCTGGATTCCGAAAGAATTGATGGAAACAGAGTTTTTGTTGTACACATTTATTTACCCTATGGAAATAATGACTGTAGCTGATTCTCATTTACCATACAGGTGGGGAGGTTAGCACTTTTGCTTAGATCCCTAATGAATATTATGTCTCTGTTTTATATCTATATGCCTCTGTTTAATATATATGATTGAATCCAAATAGTCAAAGGGCCTCATTTGAGGACCTAGAGGGGCCACATGTGGCCTCGAGGCTGCAGGTTACCCCACCCCTATAAATCTAATAGATCACCAAAGGACTTCAACGACCCTGAAATCATATTCTAGAACAATCAACTGGGAGTCAGAAGATTTGTGACCTAGTCCTGGTTCTACCCCTATCCCACTATGTCACTTCAACATTCTGGGCCTCAGTTTCCTCTTCTATGAAAATCAAGTCAAAAGCATCTGTTTATCTTAAAATGAAGATATTGGACAAAATAACAATTAAGGTCTATTCAGTTCTTGAGTTCTATGATTTAAACATTCAGATGCATTCTGGGCTAGCCCATCCTGTGTAAGAACTATTTTTCTCAATATGAATTATAGAAGAGTTATGGTCTAATGGAAAGGAACCCTCTCAGGAGGGTCTCAAGCTTGAAACCCAGCCCTAACATTGGCTAGCTCTGTGACTGTAGTTAAGTCATATTACCTCTCTCAGCCTCTGTTTCCTTATTTGTAAAATAGGGATATCACTCGTACTTTCTGACTCCGGACAGGAAAGTATTTTTAAACCTTTGGGAAACAGTCATGAAGTTGAGTAGTAATAACTTCAGGCAGGACAGTCACCACTAAACAAATAACTCTCACTTACATCCTTTTCCCTTGAGATTTTATCCATTCTAATAGCTGCACCCATCACCTCTGTAGATATGGACAACTCCCAAAATTGTATCTTTGGCCTTCATCTTTCTCGTCTTTGAGTGTGACATTTTAACTTGCTTCTTGTTCATTCCCATTTAGATATCTTGCCATCATGTCAAACTCAACTTGTCTAAAAACAAAACGATCTTTCTCCCCTAAAACAGCAGCTTCTCTGGACTTCCTACTTCTCTTATAAATACCAGCATTCATCTAGACATCCAGGCTTACATACACCTTGAAATTATCCCTGATTTTCCCATCCTCCATCACTACGCCTAGCAAATCTTGGGGTAGTTCCTTTACATATTTTCCTCCGTTTTGTGTTGTTTTTCCTATTTCCACTCCCATTCTCTCAACTCAGGCCCTCACTATTATCTCATTTTACACTATTGTGACAGTTTCCAAGGAGGGCTCCCTGCCTTCAGCATCTTAACCTCTCATCTATTCTATATACCACTACCAGATTAATTTTTGTAGATGTCATTCTTGTCTTTCAGTCACACCTTCAGTGGCTTCCTATTGCCTACAAAATAAAATCCAATCTTCCTAGAATAGTCCTCTGTAATGTGGCCTCCGTTTACCTCTCTTTTCTTAAATTTTAATTACATGTAAAGACAAATTCTGACATCCATTTGAAAATTTCAGTTCCAAATTTTCTCCCTCCCTTTCTCATTTCCCCCTTGCCCTAAGATGGTAAGTAAGTTTATATAGGTTATATATGTGCAATCATGAAAAATATATTTCCATATTAGTCATGTAGTGAAAGAAGAAACAGATCAAAAGAAAAAAGTATGAAAAACACAAAGAAAGTGAAAATAGTACGCTTCAATCTGCATTCAGACTCCATCGGTTCTCCCTCTGGATGTGCGTAGCAATTTTCCTCGTGAGTCTTTTGGATTTGTCTTGGGTCACTGTATTGCTGGGAATAGCTAAGTCATTTACAGTTGATCATCATACAATGTTGCTGTTATTGTGTACAATGCTCTCCTGGTTCTACTTACTTCACTTTATTGTCTTAAATTTTACCATTTCCTTACAAAAAGTTCTGTTCTTCATTGATCTGTCCCCAAAACATTTGCCAAATGCCTACTATGTTAAGAAACATTGTATTAGGCATTGAATGAAATATTTCATTCTCCCAGTTATCCAGTCTTAAAATGAAGACATCTTTGGGGCATCCTTCATCTTCATCCAGGGGGAGCCAGAGTCAGCTCAAACTATTCTGATGAAATCCACTGTCAAATTTTCAGTGTATTTATACCTTAGAAAGTGACAAACAATATATATTAGGGCTTGATTTATTATTTTGTTGATTGTCTGGACTTAACAAAATGATGGAGAAAATGTTAACAATTCAGACTAAAGTTAAAACTGTATGTACTTTTTTTTTTGTGGGGGAGGGACTTGTTAAATATTTACTGGCACTCTTCAGGCCATTCTAGTACACAGTGATTTCTCCCTCCTCTAAACTCTTACATCATTCATTTGGTGTTTAGCATATGCCATTTTGTAGTCTTAATTGCTTTCGTTCCAGATGTGGGTTTATTTTTTTGGGGGGGGAGTCTGGGGAATCTCCTGGTGTGGAAACTTCCTCCATTAATATAGATCAACAATTCCTCTATAACTTCAGTCTTAAAAAACCACATGAGGCTCTAAGAGTTTAAAAGACTTACCCATGGTCACATGACTAATGTGTGTAAAATATAGAATTTGATCTTACATCTTCCTGATTCTAAGGTAACTATTGTTTTATCCCCATAGTGTTGTTGTTGTTGTTGTTGTTATTATTATTATTATTATTTTTTACCAAACCTATGATTTCATTGGTATAGGAGCTCTGGTTAAAGAACTCTTTTTGCCAGTGCAAAAAAAGCACCTGTTCTGCAACTTTCAGGCTAGTCTAACCCAACAAACATTTTATAAAGTACCTATCATGTGCTAGGGCTACAAGGACAAAAGAAATAGCAAAAGAGCCCTCTTTCCTTAGTGGCCATCTTGGGCTGGTAGGTGGCACAGAGGCTAGAGTGCTGGGCCTGAAGTCAGGAAGACTTGAGTTCAAATCTGGCCTCTGACACCAGCTGTGTAACTTTGGGTAAGTCATTTAACCCTGCTTGCCTCAGTTGTTTCATCTGTAAAATAAACTGAAGAAGAGAAATGGCAAACCACTCCTATATCTCTGCCAAGAAAATCCCAAATGGGTCCATGAAGAGTTGGACATAGCTGGAAGGAAAAAAAACCCATGACTGATCCACTTTTCTTCCTCCCAAGGGATTTTACTTTCTTTTAGGGAGGGTTGAGCGGGATATAGCATGGGGATATAACATGTGCACAAATTTGAATAGGTGGGATATAGCACTAACAACTAAAGGAAACTAGATGATTAAATATTCGTTGATGGCAGGGGCTCCTGTCTCATAGACTTCTTTGTATTCCTAGCAGCCAGCATGGTGCCTTGCTCTAGTAAGCATTCCACAAATGTTTATCAATTTTTAATGGTACTCATAATGATGATCAAGTCCGGAAAATATTGGATTAGACTTAAAGTAAATATGCCAAGAAACCTTAATTAAAGGGTTCCTAGCAATCTTTAATTTCCCTTTTTTGCTGTCAGGAAATGGAAAAACTGAATCAAAATTCACATAACCCTGAACTGAATTTGTAAGTAAAAGGTTTCATTTTGGAAACAGCCTGAAAATACATAAATGCTTTGACTTCTATTTTGATAGCATACTAAACACTAACCATAACTGCTTGCAAAACCTCAAATATTTCTACAAATATGGTACAGACATTCTGGCTCTACCTGGCTATATTTGAGAAATACTGGAAAACACTTATTTGTTAGATGAATGTTTGAAAGCAAATCTCTTCCACATGGAAACCTGTTTGATTTAGTCCAAAAAAACTACTTTTTAAAAGATTAGAACCAAATGAATGCTTGTATAGGAGAATATCATTATGAGATTAGCTTCCAAATAGGACTTCCCTCCTTTTAACAGTTTGTACAAGCCAGGAAAAGATCTACCTTCCTCTCTGTCCTTTAGAAAAAAGAAAACCTAGGTTTTTCATACTATGGGTAAAAGAAATCATTTTTTGTGTCTTTGGTTTCTCATACTAGGAGGGAGTTACTTTAAACTTCTGAAACAGGGTCTCAGACTAGGATAATGAGAATTATATGATGGTAAGAAGTTATTAAATTTTGGACTGAGTTTTAAAGAGAGGTTGCAGAATTTCTCCATGTTGTTTGAAATAGGAAGATTACTGCCTGTTATAAGAAGTGATCAGGGAATCTCTGAATTGGTAAATTCCCATGGAACTGGATTTCATCTTGACTGCTTGCTCAGGGACATTCACAAGAAACTCCTAATGGGTTCATCAGCACCTTGGGGTGTGGGGAGTTGAGACAACAATATGTGATCAAGCGTCAGAGGGTTCAGACTTTTATTGAAGAAATGTTCTCCCTGAACAGAGTCTCTAAGACATGTGGAAATGATTCTACCCTCCCTCTCAATTTAGGTAAGTTTTCTCTCCCTTGGACTTTCAGTAAGAGAGTAGAGGGGCTTTCTTCATGTTCCTGTAGACCAAAGAGGGGAGGAAAGGTTGCTTTAGCAATCATCTATCTTCTCTGATCCCAACCCCTCCATGCTCAGTTATTAGCCATCTTTTGCTCAACCCCCTAGTCAACAGGACCCAATCAGTAGTTCCCTAGGCTATCCTCAGCAAAGAGTCAAAGTCCAGCTTCATGGGAGGTGCTCTAGTCTAGTAATTCAGGGGTTCCCCCAATCATTTTTGGTCTATTTTTTATCTTGATTTTGATGTCTGCTGACCAAAGCAGGACACCAGATGAGATGATTTCTCAAGCCTCCTCATGGACCTAAGGTTTACAAAATTTGCTCTGATTTTTAATATAAGTCTGAAAATCTAGACTATTTTGGTATAAGTTATATAAAAATGGTGATAGGGACTGCAATTTCATTTATATGGCAAACTCCCAGGGGAGTAAACTCCCTCTACCAATTCACATTGGCATCTTCTCTCCAATTAACAGTCTTAGAGACTTGCCTAGAGCACTGAGATGTTAAGTGACTTGTTCAGTTATGAAGCCAGTATGTGCATCAGGGGTGGTACTTGAAACCACTCTTCTTGGCTTTGAATCTGGTTCTCACACAGTGACAATGATTTGGAGGGAAAAAGGGTTACCTCCTCCCCCCACCTCCATCCAATTCTATCAGTCTCTTCTTACCTGACTACTCTCAAGCTACTTTCTTTCCCATCAATAAACATGATTTCATCTTCAAAATTCAATTGTTAGTGGAGGATAAATGAGAGAAAACAACTTGCACGTTGATGATGAAGACGCAATGAGATGGCTTGAGTTCAACAGTTAGTTGCTTGATATGATCATTCCTTTAGATACATGCAAAGCATACCTCCATTAAATAAAGGTACTATTCCTAAAAAGCATGATCCAGTACACCCCCACCTGGGTTTTCTGGGAGTTTTAACTACTTCTATGTAATCAAAAACTGTAAGCAAAAGGGTGTAACTAGTCAATCAGCACATAACTCTGGACCAAAGGCTATGCAAATGGCAGATCAAGGCTACTTTCACATAAGGGCAAAATGTTAGGATTAGTATAACCATTAATTTAATCCCTTTATATTTAATCCTTTTTCTGAAATAGAAAGCAACATGTCCTGACCTGGCATGATTGTCTTCTTGCACTCCGAGCATTTGGAAGAGTACTCATTGGAGTAACACTCAGTACAAAGGAGATGTTCATCTTTGGCAGCGAAAGGCTTGTCCACCAGAGAGTTCTTGCATTGGAAGCAGTGAAAGCAGCTCTCATGCCAGTGCCGATCTTTGTAGGACAGATCCTGCAGAATCCCAAACCACCAAGAAAATGGTGAATATTTGGCAGAATTAAGAGTCAAGGAACCCTAAAGACATCTCGGCACAATTCCTAACCGGGGTTTATGATGCAAACCTGCAATGCAAAACAATCAAATGTCCAGTATCAGGACAGACATTGATTTTTTTTAATCTTGCCCTGTCTGACTGCTGAAGAGAGAGTAAAATTGTTCATTTTTATGTCGATTTAAAATACCACCTTAACTCTGACCAATACAGTGACCAGCCACCATTCCAGGGGATCAATGATGAAGGATGCTTATCACCTACTGACAGAGAAGTAATGGGACTCAAGATGCAGAATGAGACATACATTTTTTGACATTGTCAATACAGGAATTTGTTTTTCTTGACTATGCTTATTTATTACAATGGGTGTGCTTTACTTTTCATTTTTCTAAATGGGTATGGGTGGGGAAGGAGAGAAAATAAATTCTTGCTAATTGAAAAAATAAATTAAAATTAAAAATCTAAAAGCATCTCAGTTGGATTTTTTGTAATGCTGTAGAAAAACAGGCAGCATTTCACTTAGGAGCCTCATTTTTTAGTAAACATCAGTCTTCATGATGGATAACACCCCCAATGCTGACTGACAATTAAGAACGCATTTTTCATATTTGGGAGGATCATTAAGGCTCTTTGGGGCCAAAAAGCAAAGGTAATTTACTAAATTACATGCCAGTGTCTTGAAAGAGCTAATGCAAAATCAAAAAGGTACATCCAATTCTGTCCTATCTTCCTCTTATGATTGATATTTTTACATTATTTTTTCCTTTGGGTTTTTATTCACAACTGACCAGAAACTATTTATTATTGAAGAAGAGACAGAATTATGAGCCAGAGGCGAGTTCTCCTCACGATGCTACTAGGCAGTAGGACTACACAATTAAAGCTTCCTGACAAAAATATCTTTCTCAAGGTATTTCTGTTACTGAAAATGGTTAACAGGAAGCATGTTGAGAAACAGCCACATGCAAGAAGATACTCCAAAGCAACCCATTTTACCCACCCTTCTCAGAAGTGGAAGGTATCTACAAGGCAGAAAAAGAGGGCTGGCTCTGAATTAAGAGGACTTATATCCCCCCTCTGATGCTACTTAGCTTCCTCAGCCTCAGTTTCCTCAAATGTAAAATTAAGGGAAAGGATTAGATGGTTCCTGCGGTCCCTTCCAACTCTAGACCTAAGAATTGCTAGGGGGAAAACACTAGAGTGTGAAATGTTGAACTGTACTGACTCGGCGACCGGAACACAAATTTGGATGAGGCTACGGACCCCAAAACATGACAGAACTATCGTGCTGAGATGTAAACTAAACCAAATCCATAAATGCAATTTTCTGACGTACAGCGAGGTCTGACCACCAGGTTATGACTTTTTTTCAGTCCTAAAAACTCACGAAGATTTTCTATCTAGGTAGCCGTGGAAATGTTGGGATCAGCATTGGTCCTGGGAGCACTGCACCAAAGAAATCACAGATCTTTTGATTGAGGTAAATCAAGCTAAAGTCAGTTGGTTTGTTTTTCACTTACAATATGGTTTAGTTCAAGCAATTTGAAAAATGTTAACACTCTGCAAATAATTGATGCATTTACCTGCTATAGCAGTGTGGGGTCTCAGATAAAGAGTTGGCCTCTGAATCAGGCAGGCACTGGACCAAGTCCAGTTTCTGACACATAGAGTCTGTATTACTGTGGGCAAGACACTAAATCTCTCAATGCTGCCAAGTAACTCTCTATGACTCTAAACTAAAAAGCAGGTACAAATCCACATCTATAGATGAAGTTTCAGCGAGAATCATAAGTTCTCTATACCAGTGAAATCAGAGGTAAGTCCGTTCACCTCTAATCCTTTTCTAGATGCCTATGAAGTATGGTGTGCTGGACAGATGGCTGGTCTTGGAGTCGAGACCTGGGTTCAAATATTACCTTTGATACACACTACCTATGATAACTAGTGACCCTTAGGAAATCACTCAACCTTTCAGAGCCTCCAAGTAATTCTAGTACTATAAATGACAGATGCCTATCAGGCTGCATTGTTTTCTCACCAAATACTCATTAAACCAACAAAATCATGGGTCTGTACCAAAAAAAAAAAATCAAAGGAATAAATCCACTAACCAACAATTATGTATATGGACAGATACCTGAAAGGATAAACCTAATTCTGGTCTTGATTTTCACATTTTCCTTCTTCCCACTTTGGTTAGAAACCTCTTTTACCCAATAGTTGGAAGATGTTTGATAAGATGACCATAAACCTGTGCCAAAGCATTTTTGTAGGCATTTGTTTTCATGATGTCTCTCTGTACCTTTGCACAGGCTAAGCCTCGTTCCTAGAATACTTCCCCCTCCTTACCTCCACCTCTTGGGACGCATAAATCCCTTCAAGGCTCCGTGCCAGTGTGACCTCCTGAAAGAGATGTCATTGATACTCATCCAGAACGAAGGATGAACAACAACCTTCAGGAGACCTTTCTTGGTTATCCCCATAGTTGTTGATGCCCCACCTCCAAACCACTTTGCTTTTATCTTTTTATCTGTGAACATACTGTACCACTTCTAAGAATTTAAGCTGCTTGAGGGCAGGGACAATTTCATATTTGTATTTTCAAGCCCAGCACCTAGCATGATTCCTGGAACATAACACTTAATAAATGTTTACTGCTTGATGTATCTTCTTGTCTAGATCACGGCTGTCCCCTGCATGCCCTGGGTTTCTCTGAGATCAATAATTATTTTTTTTTATTTTTAGGCAATTGGGGTTAAGTGACTTGCCCAGGGTCACACAGCTAGTAAGTGTCAAGTATTTGGTCTGAGGCTGCATTTGAACTCAGATCCTCCTGACTTCAGGGCTGGTGCTCTATCCACTGTGCCACCTAGCTGCCCCCTCTTTGAGATCAATAAGAGTATCATGTATCATGATAACTAGAAAGAAAACATGGTGAAACAACTGCTCCTTGCTCCTCTTACCACAAACCAAAAAGAAGGGAAAGACCATGGTGGGCTAGAAATCTGGAACATCATGATGCAATGGGTTTGTTTTTTTTTAACCAAATGGAGATGAATACAAACTCCTTCAACATTTCAGTCACTGGTCGTAACACATTAACAGACACCTCTCTACTCAAAAGAGGTTTCGGGTAGCTTGGGTCCTGTCCTCATCTATCGTTTAGAAAGAAACCCTCGCAGGTATTTTCCTTTATGTGTATGCTATCAGCATGTCCTGATGTTCATACTTCTCATGTCTTTTTCTATAATGGTTTTGCATAATGAACTCTGTTTTGTACTATTTCAAACTTCTGAAGCAACCAAAATCTTAAACCTTTCAGTATCACATTTTGCAACAATTCATTCAATTCATTTCCCCACCCCAACAAAAGAAGTTGAAAAAAAAACAATCAGTCTCAGGGGAGCAATCTTTTTTTTTCTATCTTTTAAGAGAAAAATGCAAGTTAGATTCAATTGGGAAGAGTTGTTTTTGTTTGTTTAAAACTCTGATATTGGTGCTCTGGAAAATGGAATGATAGGCTATCTTTACTATTATCTTCCATGACATGAAAACATACACATATTTCTTGTTATTTTTTCCTTGTCTTCTCCCCTGGTCTCACCTACAATCCTCCGCACCTTCCAAGCTTGCTATTTGATTTCTGGATGAGATTGGTATGTGGGTTGTTTTCTGTTGCAAAACTCCCCCTCCCACATACACACAAATAGTGTTCAATTATTCCCTCTTTTCCTAGGTAGATTTCTTTAGGCAGAAATCAAAATATGATTCAGACTCCTGATGTGAGAGGAAAACAACAAACCAAAAACTAAATGACTTGTATTCTATAGGTATAGACTTCTGAATATGAATGAATTTTTGGGAAATGAACTACAAAACAGCTGTAGTTTATCATAACAAGAAGGTGTAATAAAATGGAACATGCCCATTTGGTCCTTTCTTGGTCTCTCTGCTTTTTCTAGTTCCTTCTCTTGAGCCATTAAAAAAAAAGATGTTAACAGATCAGAGACACAGTAGAATTACATACAATTCCCTCCTTTTCTCTGTCCTCTCTGATAGCACGTGTTCAATCAGCTTTAAAATATCAGGCAAATTAACTGTGTTTACCTTTCTGCTCTTCAATACTCTTGCTGTACTTCTTACGCACCTCTACCTAGATGTCATATTTGTTATATATTCAAGTTGAACATGCCATGTTCTCTTCCCTTGTTCTAGTACTACTTTCTAATCAGTAAGTGCCAATTGTGAAATACTACATTCTGGGGCTAGTCATGCAGAAGGGACCCAAGCTTCCATCTTTCTGAGGCAGTATGACTACAGATGAAGTCCATGATTATATATGCTTTTTAGTTACTTTTTACCAGAGCCGTAAGAATGACATGGTGATAGAGGCTATATGTCAGGAGACTAATATTAGGGTATGTGCTTTCCCCCACTTTCCTGGGGGTTATTAGAAGCCTTTACCCCTCAGACTCCTTAGGGACCTAGGAATGGATTTTTTCAGACTGTTCTGACCCCACCCCACTTCACCACTGGACTGCCCTCTCTCTGTGCTGTTGCTCTCTTGCCCTGCTCAACTGTTTTCTGCCTCAAGTGAAAAGGCTCTTAATTATAGTTCTGCTGCTTGCATTGCTAATTTAATTTCCCCCAATTGCCAGTTCAAGTCTGGCATTCTTACTTGATGGCCTTTCCTTATTCTTTCATTTCATTACATTAATATCAGTGTAATGGGGAACCTGGTTGCACAATGGATAGAACTCTGGACCTGGAATCAGGAAGACCTTAATTCAAATCTGGCCTCACATACTTACAGCTGTGTGACCCTAGGCAAGTTACTTAACCCTGTTTGCCTCAGTTTCCTCATATGTAAAATGAGCTGGAGAAGGAAATGGCAAACCACTCCAGTATCTTTGCCAAATTGGGTCATGAAGAGTCAGACATAACTGAAATGACTGAACAACTGCAACAAATGGGGAACCTAAATGGTGCAGTGAACTTGGAATTCACGAAGATCTTGAGTTCAAATCCTGCCTCAGATGCTTATTAGCTGTGTGACCCTGGGCAAGTTACATAACCTCTGTCTGCCTCAATTTCCTGCTCTGTAAAATGGGGCTAATAATTGCATCTACCTCCCAGGGTTAACATGAGAATATTGGTAAATTCAAAGTGCTATTTAAATCCCAGCTGTTATTACTATTAGTGGAAAGAGCACAGGACTCGGAGGCAGAGACTTAGGTCAAATTCTCTGCTACTTAACCAATTAAGCTTAGTGGTCTCAATTTCCTCAAGCTGCAAAATGTGGAGTGGGAGGAGAGGTGCTGAATTGGATGATACCTAAAGTCCTTTTAGCTTTAAGCATATAGCTGCTATCATTAAAACTAAGCCACTGTGTTTCATTTTTCTTTCTTGGCTTTCTTTGGTCATTTGAGAAGCCTAACAAAACATCTTCAAAGAATGGATCAAAAGTTTCAAGTGACCTTAAAGGCCATCTACTCCATCCCTTTCATTTGACAGATGAAAGGAACTGAAGCCCAGAGAGGGTTAGTGACTTGCCCAAAGTCACACAGGCAGTAACAGTGCCAGACAGGCATTCCCACTCAGATTCCCTGGATCCAAGTCCAGAGGTTCTTTCCATTGCATTACCTTGCCTCCTCTGACCAAAAAACAGGATTTGAGATCTTGATTAAAGTAGACCAAGTGAAAAATTTCTCTTCAGTCAGTCAACTGTTTCTTCTGTGCTCATCATGTCACCTGACAAAGTACTGCCCTCCCCATGGTGGAAAAACAGCAAAATGCTTTCCACGTCCAGTGACTCATCTCCTAGCATGAGATGAGAAACCCAGGAGCAGGGGGGAAAAGGGGAAGAAATGTTAATGATTTGCATCTTTTGATGCTGGTTTGTTTATACATGTTGGCTACTCAGCTCAGAGGGTAAACCTCATGCAGAGACCCGGGATACAAGTTATTAGGACAAGGAAAAAAAGAAAAATAAATAGAAGTCCAAGGGATTTTGCCTTTTTAGGCTGAACTTCAAAAATTTTTGAGAAAGAACCTCCAAGCAAAACATCATAAAAGCAGAAAACCATAAGGACTTCATCATGGTATCCTGTGTTGCTTATTTTGTCCCCAGTAACCACTAAAGGAGAAGTTTAGGGTGAACGCTTATATACATAGAGAAGATGAATCGAATAAGCCTGTCTTGAGTGCACAAAGAAAAATCACTTTATGGTTCTTACATTTCTATAGAATTTTAGTATCCACTAAGTCCTTCTTTATACATCATTAAATTGGATCTCCACAACAACCTTATGGTGTAAGTGAAGCAGGTATCATCATTCCCAGGCAGCTAGGTGGCACAGTGGACAGAGTGCTGGGCCTGGAGTCAGGAAGACCTAGTTCAAATGCCACCTCAGACACTTACTAGCTATCTGACCCTGGGTAAGTCACGTAACGCTGTTTGCCTCAGTTTCCTCATCTGTAAAATGAGCTGGAAAAGGAAATGGTAAACCACTCCAGTATCTTTGCCAAGAAAATTCCAAAAGAGGGTCACAAACAGGTAGACATGACTGAAACAACTGAACAATAACAATATACTAAGTGCTTTAAAATACATCATTACATTGGATCTCCATAACAACCTCATGGGAGTAAATGGGACAGGTATCCCCATCTCCACTGTACAAATGAGAACAATAAGACTCAGAGAGTTTAAATAACTTGATCAAAGTCACTCAACCAGTAATATTGCCAAGATTTGAATCTAGACTTATGATTCAAGACCAATGAGCTTGACTTAAATTCCAAGCAAAAATTTTGAATGTGTGAATGGAATGGTTAGGGAATGTCTAAGAAAGGAAGCATTGATCATGAAGATCCAATCAACAGGGCTTCAGCAAGAACAAATCATGTTAAACTAATCTCACTTCTTTTGTTCACAGGATTATTCAATCAGAAAATGCTGTAGTTATAATTTGCTTAAACTTTAGCAAGGCATTTAACAGAAACTTCCCATTCCTCTGAGAAAGATAGACATAGGATAAATGGCTTAAAAACAATTTGTTCACATCCAAGGGATTGATATTAATGGTTTGATGTAACTTGGAAGGAAGTTGCTAATGGAGGGTCCCAAAGATCTGGGACAGGCCCTGTGCTGTTTAACATTTTTATGATAAATAGATAATATGATAGATATTAAATAAAATGATGGATGATGTAATTATCTAATTTACAGATGACACAACTCTAGAAGTGATGGCTTACAGTTTGGGTCATGTGGTCAGGAGCCAAAAGAACTCTACACACCTTAATGCTGGGCCAATTAGATTAAATAAGGTAAAATTTAACAGGGCTAAATATAGGGTTATCTACAATGGAACCACTGAATTTGGATTCCCATCCTACAGTCCCTGAAATGTTGTTCGAAGAATTATAAATGGTGCTAAAGAAAAGAAAGATGAGAATAACACTAGAGTAGACCAGAGGTGGTATGTGTCATGAAGGAGACACAGTTTTGAGGGATAGGTATTTAAAATAACCGAAATACCAAGCACTTAATTTGGGAGAGCAAAATGCTGTCTTCTCCCTCTTCCAACAAGGTTTCTCCCATGCACGTGCTAAAGTCACACAAGACTCCTTTAAGAGATGTTAACAGCTGAGATAATTTTTTGATGGTAATTAAAAATCAAATAAGGCATGAAACAAAATGAATGAATTGAAAAGGAGATAGGCTAGTCAAAGAATAAAAATGAATTACAACCAATGGACTGGCTCTACCATCATTTTGACTCATACTCATAGTCTACTATGACATGGGTTCCTACTCTGATTTCACCTTCAACCTCAAACGTGTCTGCTACTGACGTTCTGCTCAGACTCATAACATCAATGTATCCCAGTTTTTAAGAGCTAGAATGGATCTTAGGATAGATCAGAAGAGACAGACCTCCCAGTGGAGGATTTATAGGAGGTCACAGACAACTCCTGCTCAGGAAGAAAAGGTGTTAATGGGTTGTGATCTACCTCTTTGGATAGAGTACCCACATTGCCAAGGTCACAGATCCAGCAGAATATTGAAGAGTCAAATCTTACATTTGTATTCAAAAAGTTAATTTCACAATATAAAATGAAGGTCTGGTAATTAGACAGAAATTCATCTGAAAAAGATTTTGGGGATTGGTGGTTAGCACCCTATGAGCCCAAGAAATCAATAGTACAAGATGGCAGCCAAAATATTAATGTGATTTTAACTTTTATTTAAGAGCATTATACTGCTCAAGACTAGGGAGAAGATCATCATGTTATACTCTATCCTGGACAGACTGTAATTAGAGCATTGTATTCAGTTCACTTGTTGGATATCACATTTTAAAAGGATATTGACAAGCTGGAGTGCATCCAGAAACAGGCACCCAGGATGATCGGGTGTTTGGGGGATATGTCATATGAGATGAAATTGGGGATATTTATCCTGCAGAAGAGAAGACTTGGGGGAGGGGAAAATGATGGCCATCTTTGAGTATCTGAAAGGAATCATGTGGAGAAGGTCTATGTTACTCAGCTCTTTGCAACACTGGGTAGAAGTTGCAAAAAGGCAGCTTTAGTCTTGATATAAGGAAACACTAGGACAGCTATGTGGTGCAGAGGATAAAGTGCAGGGCCTGGAATCGGGAAGTCTCGTCTTCCTGAGTTCAAATCTATCCTCAGACACTAGCTTTGTGACTCTGGGCAAGTCACTTTACTCTGTTTGTCTCATTTCCTTACCTGTAATATGAGCTGAAGAAGGAAACAGCAAACCACTCCAGTATCTTTAATAAATGGGGTCACAAAGAGTTGGAAATGACTGAACAACAACAACAAAAAAATTTGAATTATCCAAAAGTGGCATGGTCTGACCTGAGAAGTATTATGTTTGCCCACCCTGGAGGTCTCCATGGAAAGAATGGACGACCAGGGTTCCTGTTCCTGTTGAATTAGATAGCCTCTGAAATTACTTGCAATGGTGATGGTCTGATAGTCTGTGAGCCTCTGATAACCCTTTCACTGTTTCTACCAAAACATGCTCTCTGTTGTTTAAAAAATATTCTAGAAATTAAGCTCTTCTAAGATTCAAACTGTTCCTGTTGTTGTTTCCCAGTAATCTATGCCAGATTTCTTCAGATGATGTGACTTGTAATCAGCTTGCCACAGGGCAGATGCTCAAAAATGATTCTCTCCATCTTCCTGCCTAGAGGGCTGAATTGCAGAGACCTCTGATAGCTAATATTGAATCACCTGATACCAGGCCCCACCTTATCTTCCAGCCTCATTTTACATTACTTCTCTCTGGCACTCTGTGAGCCAGCCAAACAGTCCTTTTCTCTGGTCTTCACATGCAACACTCCTTCTCCCCCCTTCACGTCTTTGCACGGGGCCCCTTCCCAGCCCTGGTGCCTCTGCACTCACCCCTCACTTCTGCCTCATAAAACCCTTTTCTTCCTTCCAGACAAAGTTCAACTATTACCTTCTACATTAAGTCTTTCTCCATCCATCTCCCCATCCCATTTCCTATTCTCCAATGCTTGTGCTCTCCCTTCATAACTACCTTATATTTATTTTGTATTTATATATTGTCCCACCCTTTCCTCCCCAGTAGAATCTAAGGTAAATTAATCTAAGTAAGTAGGTTATTTAATTCTGTGTAGCCCCAGAGGCTGGCACAGCAGGTTTCTGATACATAGTAGGTATTTAAATGCTTGTTTATTGATAATTAACTGCAGTAAGATCATAGGCTACAAAATAAAGCCATAAAAAATCAGCATTTCTACACAGTTACTAACAATACCCAGAGAGAAGTAAGAGAAATTCCATTTGAAAAAACAAACTATAAATTGAAAAAATGGTAGGGACTTGCCCGATTGAGAAACACACATGGTTATATAAATATAACTATAAAACTCTTTGAGAGGAATAAAGGAAGGCTTAAATAACAAAATACTCATTACTCACAGGTGGAGCCTACTAATATAATAAAATGACAATGCTACCTATGTCAATTTACAGATTTAGTAATATATCAATCAAATTACTGATAGGTTACTTTTTTTTAGAATAGACAAATTAGCAAAATTAATTTGGAAGAACAAAAGATCTAGAATTTTAAGAGAGTGTGAATATATTTACAATAGCATTACTGTTGTTCAGTAGTATCTGACTCTTTGTGACCCTCTTTTGTGTTTTCTTGGCAAAGATACTGGAGTGGTTTACCATTTCCTTTTCCAGTTCATTTTCCAGATGAGGAAACTGAGGCAAACAATGTTGAGTGAATTACCCAGTGTCACATAGCTAATAAGGGTCTGAGGTCAGATTTGAACTCATAAAGATGAACCTTCCTGATTCCAAGCCCAGTACTCTATCCACTGCTCTTACCTAACTTCAAACTAAATTGGAAAGCAGTAATCATCAAAAAATATTTTGTGTTGGTTATAGAAACAGAAAAGTAGATGAGAAGAGACTTGATAATTAAGGAATAGATGCAAGCTAAAACCATAGTCCAGTATCTAATAAACCTAACATAAATTACTAGGAGAAGTTATTTAACAAGGACAGTTGAGAAAATTGGAAAGGGGTTTGGCAAAAGTTAGATTTAGAATAATATCTTGTAACATATACCGCAGTATGATTACAATGCATATATGATCTGATTATAAAGGATCACACCAAAAACAAATTAGAAGAGAATGAGATGAGGCACTTTTCATAACTATAGCAAAAGAGAGAATTCTTACCAAACAATGAACAGAGATGAAAAATAGATAATAAAATAATAAAAATAATTTGACATAAAACTAAAGTGGCAGTCCTAGGTATTGAATAGAGATTTGACTCTGGAGCCAAAAAGATCTGGGTGCAAATCCTGCCTCTGAAATTTACTAAGTGATCCTGAGCAAATCACTTACCCTGTCAGTGCTCTCACAATTGTCTAAGATTATACAGTACGAAATGGCAACTAGGTGATACAGTGAATAGAGTGGGGCCTGGATTCAGGGAGACTCATCTTTTTGGGTTCAAATCTGGTCTCAGACACTTACTAGCTGTGACCCTGAACAAGTCATTTAACCCTGTTTGCCTCAGTTTGCTCATCTGTAAAATGAGCTGGAAAAGGAAATGGCAGCCACTACAGTATCTTGACCAAGAAAACCCCAAATGGGGTCAAGAAGTATCAGACATGACTGAAAACAACTGAACAACAACATACATTACGGAGAAGATGCTAAGCTATATTAACAGAGGAAGTTCCTTCCTATGCTAATTAAGTCATGGGTTCAACTCCTATCCTAAAATTAAAAAGATTCTGTAAAAATATGATCAGTGAAGATTTTGTTAATAAATATCAGTTATGTTATCTTTATTATGACCTTTCAAATTGTGTTGTAAAAAATTCTATGAAGTTCTTAATTTTATTGGAATAAAATCTGAACCAAGATAATTAATGAGTAAATTGCATTATAAAAAACATGGAGTAAGGAGGAGAGTTCAATATTTTTTTTTGAAAATCTGGTAAAAAATGAGGGCTTTTTACATAACATTTAAGGCAGTCTACATATGATAAACATCTTTCAGCATTAAACATTAACAAAACTATCTTATCTATTCAAAAGAGCTCATCATATTTTCCTATACCTAAAAAATTCTAAATTTGTACTCTCGTTAGAAAGGAAGAAAAGGAATGGAATAGACATTTTTATGGTACTTACTGTCTGTTATGCAGTTTGTTAAATGCTTTACAAATTACTTCACACCAACCCTACAAGGTAGGGTTATATACAAGGTAGGGTTATATACAAGGTATGATCCCCATTTTATAGATGAGGAAGCTGAGGCAAACAGAAGTTAAGTAACATTTCCAAGGTCACACAGCTACTAAGTGTCCAAGGGCTGAGATTTGAACTGAGGATTTCCTGACTCCAAGCCTAGCACCACCAAGCTGTATCTAGAAGACTATGTAAAGTAATACATCTATCTGAGCTGCTTTCTACTGGAATACCATTGAGCTAGTGACACTGATGGATTGTAACTTCAACATAAGAAGCAAGATGTTAGCTCTGTGACTTCCCCAAGTACATCTCAAAACAATGAAGCTAAAGAAGCTAAAAATTAAAATGATATACAGGTATGCATGTGCATGAAACTGTGCTAGGTAAAAATAATCTTGCTATTAATCAGTGAAAGACTCTTTCCCAAACTCCCTTTCTGCTGCCTACGGTATAAATTTTTCAATATCTGACCTAAGATTTCACTGCTACTTTACTTAACAAATTAACTTAATACAAGAGAGTCAGCATGACACAGAAGATAAAGAGCTAGCCTTAGAGACATTAAGACCTGGGGTCAAGTCTTCATTTAATTTCTCAGTGTTCTAGGTATTTTGGTACGATTGATAATTTTTTTTCTTTTTCTTTTTAGGCAATTGAAGTTAAGTGACTTGCCCAGGGTCACCCAGCTAGTAAGTGTCAGAGGTCAAATTTGAATTCAGGTCCTCCTGACTCCAGGGCTGGTGTTTTATCCACTGTGCACCCAGCTGCCCCATATTTGGTGTTCTTAACCTGAGTCTACAGATAGATTTTAGAAGATCTTTTGCCAGAGAACATGAGTGGGAAAAAATACGGCCATGTGTTTTATATGTGTATGTATATGTGTGTGTGTGTATGCACACATGTGTATATATATGTGCATATGTATGTATGTATATATTTCATTCTCAATAACCCTTGGTTTTCTTGTATTTTATGAATTTAAACACATTATTCTGAGAGGGTTCACCAACTTCACCAGATTGCCAAAGGGGTCCATGACACAAAAAAGGTTAAGAGTCACTCCTCTAAATCTGTAAGTTGCAGAAAAGGTGTCAGCCTGCATGGAGAGAGTTTCCTCACTTACCTGGATCCTTTCTCTATTCATCAAACATTCCCATGCTACATACTAGACTCAATTTACCAAAAGGTATAATCCTTGCAGCTTTAAGCTTTTGTAATTATAACAGCTAACATTTATATAATGCTTTAAGAGCATTTTAGATGTTATGTCATCTGAGCCTCAAAAAACCCTGGGTTAGGTGCTATTATTAACCTTATTTTACAAATGAGAACGTTAGTGTGAGAGGGGTTAGGTGACTTGCCCAGGGTCACATGGCTATTACATGTTGAAGGCAGTATTTGAATTCAGGACTTCCTGACTCCAAGTTTAACACCCTACTCACTATGTCACCTATCTACCTAATTAACAATATTTATCATTTATATAGATCTTTAAGGTCTGCAAAGTGTATTACATATGTTATCATATTTGATCTTGACACTGACTCCATGAAATTGGTGCTATTATTACCCCCGAGGTACCTGAATATCTCTGAATTTTATAGTCATTTATTTATCTTCAAAGAACTTAAATTATCCTAGATATATATGTATATATGCGTGCAAGTATATATGTATATGTGTTATATATGTGTATATGTGTAGATAGATAGATAAACAGACAGGTACCCATAAAAGGATACTTTTAAAACCTCTTAGCCCACTGGAAAAATACTAAGACAAACCTGGTACCCATAGAAATCTTAAATGAAGAGAATGCTGATAATATAACAAGATTGGGATCAAATCCTTCTCCCCAAAAAAATTTCAGAATTTTTCATTTCAGAAATATTTCAAGACATGGGAAATGCTTCTAACTTGAATTTGATGTGCAGCACTGTTGTTTCTGAGAATAGCTGAGCTAATGACTTAGAATTAACTGGACTCTGCTGTAAACTGAAGATGATTTTATGCCATAATTTCACTTAGACAAAAAGAGTTAAACAGGATCAACTTGTCAACAACTCAACTTGTCCACTCCCCATCTCCTCCTCTGCCCCTCCAAGCCAGCCCAACTCCATTCTATAAATGAGAAAACTGAAGCCTCAGGGAAACAGGACAGGATTTGAGACTCAATATTCTCACTCCAATCAGATCTCTCCCTTCTACTACCCAATCTCTTTCGTTTCCAAATACTGAATGCTGCTTTAACATTTTTTCTTCTCTTTTTCATAACTTATTCTTTTGTAAGGAAAGATACAAATATGTTTACTGTATTTCTGGTGCTAGTTATATCCTGGGTATCCAAATGTTACTAGTAAATTCCTAGAGGGACTTATTTTTATCTTTTCCTTTTATTTTTTTTTAATTTTAATTTTTTTAGAGGCAATAACTCCTATTGCCTCTAGGGGTTAAATGACTTGCCCAGGATCACACAGCTAGCTAGTAAATGTCTTTTTTTTTTCCTAGTAAGTGTCTAAGGCTGGATTTGAACTCAAGTCCTCCTGACTCTAGGGCCAGTGTTCTATCCACTGCTCCACCTAACTGCTGCCCCCCCACCAATTACTATCTTTTAAGAATGTAGAAATACCTTCACCAAATTAACAGAAGCGCTAGATTGTTAACTAAGAATGTGGAAGTGAGAGTTAGCAAAAAAGGTATTCCCAGAGGAAACATCAGTGGGGAAACTAACAATAATAACAGTAAATAATAATAACTATTATTATTATAACTCACTTTTATGTAGCTCTTTAAAGTTTACAAAATGCTTTACATATATTTCCTCATCTGATCCCCACAACAACCCTGAGAGGTAGGTGCAATTATTATCTCCATTTTATAGACGAGGAAACAGGCAGACAGAGGTTAAGTAACTTGCCCAGGGTCACAGCCAGGAAATGTTTGAGGCAGAATTCAAACTCAGGTCTTCCTGATTCTAGGTACAGTGCCTTCTCCGGTGTTGTACCATGTAATGACTTCAATTTTGAGAATGCAGAGAGTTTTACCCATTTCTATTGCTCTGGAAAAGAGGGATGATTTTTAATCTTAACCTCTCAGGCCTCCAGGCAATTCTCTAAAACCACAAGTCTCAGAGAAGATGGCGGTGACCTGCACTGGTAAAGGTAGTTTCGTCATCTGGGAGTTCTCTATACTAATTAAAATCACAGGCCTAGTCCCTATTCCATGACAAGTTAAGAGGCAGTCTAAAAAGAAAGATGTGTACTGGTTGTGAGCGTTGCAGGTGCTCTCATTGTTTCAAGATTGTCTTCAGTTATAGGACTTTGAAAGTTTCTTTTATTCATCCATCAATAATTTTATAAACATTAAACTAAGTGAATCCATGTTCCAAGACTCTCCCAAGATTCCAGGCTTGAATTGACCAGGTTCTATCCTGGGAGCTGGCCCCCAAAAGGGTCATGATCTGCCCTTGGCTCACTGCTTCCCACCAGGAGTTTCTCTAGGAAAACCTCCTACTGTACTTGTGCTAGAGCTCATTCCTAGATTTTTCCACTGGTGGGTAACTGATCCTATAGAAGCACTCAAAGGCATGTGGGTACCAGAATCTTTACCTCATCCCACAAAAGATGCTGAAGATGCAAAGGTCTCATAGGAGCCAAGGATCAGATTCAGAAACACATGAAACACTCGGCCTGTCAGCTCACCTTAGAAAGGGATTAAACTACACATCTTCACAGCAATTCTTTGACATTCTGGTTGATACCTGGCCCTCCTACAGGGTTTTACACATTTCCTCACAGCTGGCTAGCATCACACTGTGGTTTGGATTCCAATCAGAAGGAGGAAAACAGTTTGGGGCTGCTGAATAACAAGTATGCCTTTGCCATTAGACCTTCCCTATCAGAATAGCTGTTTGGGGCAGCTAGTTGGCACAGTGAATAGAATGCCAACTCTGGAGTCAGAAAGACCTGAGTTCACACACCTTAGACCCTTGCTAGCTGTGTGACCCTGGGCAAGTCACTTAACCCTGTTTGTCTCAGTTTCTTCATCCATAAAATGAGCTGGAGAAGGAAATGACAAGTCATTCCAGTATCTTTGCTTAAAAAACCCCAAATGGGGTCACAAAGATCCCATGGACATGGCTGAAAAATGACTAAACAACAAAATCATAATACCTGCTGCCTTTACTTTCTAAGCAGGATAATGCTCAACAACTAGATAGGTTTTCCTTCTCTTTTTCCAAGGAGCACACTGCAGCAGGAAATTCCCTTCTCTCTACAAAGTCCAATGTCTGCACTCTCAAGCTTTGAAACTCTTGATTTTGAGGTCACACCCATGAGACAATGCCCAAGCCTGAGCTCTCTCCTCAGCATATGCAGCATATGCATGTCTGCTTCTGTAGATTGACACCATTTCTTGAGCTGGCAAAGCCCACACACAATTTTTTCTTGTGAGTCATATACAAACATAGGCAATTCCTATGTTCTTTTGCCCCAAGGCAACCTTTCATACTTCCTGGGGAGAGCTAATTGAGCATGAATGTTTCCTTCTCCCTTCCCCTAAGCCCCCCAAGGACCAAATCTGCTCTGCTGCTCACTGATCTGTTTTCTGAGTGTGAGACGGAAGTCCAAGAGAGAGTCTGAAAGAACTGGTAGAGCACCGAGAGATTGCCCCTCTGTGTCTGTCCCCCAATACCAGCCTGCCAGTCATCTTAGAGGCAGCTCTAAGACCCATTCAGCAACTTTGTCCTTTCAGCCAGATGTTGCTGTTCAATTGTTTCAGTTGTGTCTGACTCTTCATGACCCCATTTAGGGTTTTCTTGACAGATGAGGAAACTGAGGCAAACAAGGTTAAATGACATGTTTAGGGTCACACAGCTAGTAAATCTGAGGCTGGATTTCAATTCGGGATGATAAGTCTTCCTGATTTCAGGTCCAGAGCTGTATCTACTGCACCACTCGGCTGCCCTTTTAGCCAGATACCATCCAGGATATGTCCTCAATCTCCATGGAGATGCCCCTCAAATGCAGGGTGTGAGGGCTGCCAAGGCTTTTTGAGAGCTGCTCGCTCACCTTTGGTGTCCACCTTCACCCAGCTCTCACCAGCATGCACAACAGCCACACCCTGGTAAAACCACCTTGACAGATGGGCTAAACCAGGACTGAAGGTAACCCATAGGTCTCAAATGTTTTGGTAAGTTAGGGGGATGTCTACCTAAGCATGTGAAGACTGCCCAGTGGAGGTGAGGACAATTTGTTCCAATGGCCATGAAATGGCTGAGGCAGGTATTGTGGAGCATTTAGAGCTTTGTCAGACACAAAGGTGCCAACCACTGTATCCTCAGCCATTGCCAGTTGTCCTGACTTTTGTCTGTCACTGGACTTCTATGACTCAGGAAGAGAGAGAGAGGCGGATGACTCTACCTCACTGAAATCCAATTTAGGTGCAAGTCAAGACATTACCCGTGATGTCACTGGTTCTCTTTGAAATCAAAGGACAAACAACACCTAGTTACTTGGAGGCAGCTAGGTATCAGTGGATAGAGTGTTGGGCCTCACAACAGGAAGACCTGAATTCAAATTAGGCCTCAGAAATGCACTAGCTGTGTGACTCTGAGTAATGCATTTAACCTCTGTTTGTCTTAATCCACTGGGGAAGGAAATGGCAAACCAACCCAGTATCTTTGCTTAGAAAACCCCATATGGTGTCGTGAAGAGTCGGACAGACCTGAACAACACCACCTAGTTATTTACATAGTATCTCCTCCATTAAAATGTCAGCTTCTTCATAAAAAAAAAAAGTGTTTGCCTTTCTTTGTACGCCACGCTGGTGACTTTGCACAGCCTTTCCTCACCTAAATCAAAGTCAATTGCAAATCATGTCATCATCAACCTGATGTCACGGTCCTCTTTGAGAACAAAGGACAAACCATACAACCACAACAATGCCACGGTAAGCATAGCCAGCTGGTGGCACAGTGGATATAGTGCAAGGCCTGAAGTCAGGATAGATTTGAGATCAGATCTGGCCTCATACCTACTAGCTGTGTGATCCTAGGCAAGTCTCTTAAAAAAACAAAAACAAAAAAAACAAAAAACAAAACAAAAACAAAAAACAAAAAACGAAAAAAACAACCTGTTTGCCTCAGTTTCCCCAACTGTAAAATAGGGATGATAATAGGGCTCAAATGAGAGAATATTTGCAAAATATTTGTAAAAAAGTGCTTAGCACAGTACCTGGCACACAATAGGCTTTATGTAAACATTTATTTCCACCCCTTTAATAGATGTTTATAATCTGCCTGCTTCAGTCCCATTCTTTCATTTCCCAGCTTCTCTCGTGAAAGTATCCAATGAAATTAGTTGTCAGTCAACAAGAACCATATTACTAGTGACAACAAAGCCCCATAGAGTCCATATTTCTGGGGGGAAATGACAAAGTCCTTATCACCACCACTCCTGCCCCAGTCCAGAAAAACAAGAGATCTTTCCTTGAAGAACATTTCCATCTTTTCTCAGAGTTAAGCACAGGGCAAGACCTGTGATTTCATTGTTCCGGGGATCTCCTGATGGGGCAAATGCCTTCCACCACCAAAGGTTGACACCATCTCTGCAACTTAAAATCTTAGTTGCCTGGGGCCTTGAGAGGTTAAGTGATTTGCATCCAGCATGTGTTTGAGGTAGAATTTGAGCACAGGTCTTCCTGAATCCAAGATCTATTCTTTATTCATTACACTGCAATACCTCTCTATTAATATACATATATATAATATAACGCTAAATTATATTAATTAGAATTACTTAATTAAAATAATATAATTACATTATAGTAATATAAAATATGCTTAAGGAATTCATAGAGATTATGCTAAGCATACAGGGATAAGGAGAAGGCACACAAGTTCTAAAGTCTCTCCCTCTCCAGTCCTGCATCTCCAATTACTTAGCAGACATCTTGAACTGAATGTCCTACAAACATCTTAATTCAATATATCTAAAACTGAACTTATGATTGTTTCCCTCCAACCCTCCCTTCTTCCTAACTTCCTTATTACTATGGAGGTTACCACAACCCTCCCAGTTACCCAGGTTCACAGCCTAGATGTCATCCTCAATTCCTCGCTTTCTCTCAGCCTCCATGTTCAATCATTGGTCAAATATTACCATTTTTATCTTCATAACTTAGTGATATCATCACCCCCCAAGGATTCAGTTGTCATCTCAGTACAGATAATTCTCAGCTCTAACCTCTCTCCTGAGCTCCAGTCTTGCATCTCCAATTACTTGTAAGACATCTCAAACTATTCTTTGAAATTCAATGTGTCCAACACTACACTTATCTTTCCCCACCCCAAGCTCCTTCTCTCTCCTAACTTTCCTATTACGATAAAGGGTGCCATCATCTTCCCCATCACCCTGTCTCATCTTCTAGATGTAATCCCTGACTTCACTCTCTTTCACCTTCCCATATCCAATCAGTTGACAAATCCTGTCATTTATGCCTTCATAACATCTCTCATATACACCCCATCTCTCCTCTGACACTGCCACCACCCTGGTGGTCATTACTGCATGCTCAGATTATTGCAGTAGCCTGTAATATGTCAAGTCTCTCCTTGCTGCAATCTACCTTTCACTCAGCTAATAAACTTGTCTTCCTAAAACACAAGTCTGACTATATCATCTCCTCCCACTCCATTCAATAAATTCCAGTGGCTGTCTATAACCTCCAGGATCAAACAGAACTCTCTGACCGTTAAAACTTTTTATTAACTGGCCCTTTCTTACCTTTCCAATCTTCTTATACATTATTCCTTTCTACTTATTCCCCCCTTTTTTTTTTTTGGCAAGGCAATCAGGGTTAAGTGACAAGCCCAGGGTCACACAGCTAGTATCATATGTCTGAGGCTGGATTTGAACTCAGGTCCTCTTGACTCCAGGGCCACTGCTCTATCTACTGTGCCACCTAGCTGCCCCCTTTCTACTTATTCTTCTAGTGGCACTGGCTTCCTCACTGTTCCTTGAACACTATACTCCATCTCTCAATTCCAAGCACTTTCCTGGCTATCCCTCATGCCTGAAACACTCTCTCTCCTTATCTATGTTCCTATCTTCTTTGGCTTCCTTCAAACCTCATTTAAAATCCCCTCTTCTGTAATAAATCTTTCCCGGTACTCCTTAATCTTAGTGCCCACCCTGAGAGACTACTCCTAATTTATCCTTTATACATCTTGTTCACACACAGTCGTTTTTGAATTGTTTCCCCTGTTAAACTATATAACCTCCTTGAGATCAAGGACTGTCTTTTGCCTCTTTTTGTATCCCCAGTGCTTAGCACAATGATCAGCAAATAGTAGGTGCTTAATAAATGCTAGTAGACTTAACTGACCCACACAAGTCCACACATCAAAATTAGCTTCATTCTCTCAGACTTACTGATTTTTTAAAAATTGTATGCATATACCACTTAGGGGTGGGGGGAAGAGACTTGTGGGCTATCTTATTATTTTAAGAAATAGAACTGCAAACCAGATTTATCAGTTCAATTGCTCTGCTGGGTGTCCTGCCAGGAGTTTTTGCTTCACTTCCTGAAAAAAAACAGACCAATTTTCTCTAAGACTACATTCTCCCCCCTTCCCCCCCGCCCCAATTAATTTTATTCACTTTTAAACATCTAAAAATACACACCCCCAAACACCTTTAATATTAAAAATTCCCCAATCTGGGTGGTCTAGCCCCATCGATTTCTTTTTGTTTTAAAATACAGAAAATCACATTGAATAATAATACCACATTTCTAAGACCTCTAAATCCAAGTTGAAAAGTTCAGGCTTATTAATTCCTGACTTTGGTAAAGACTTGTTGATTTTGGCCCAATTCGGTGGGATTTTTGTCCATTAACACATAAAACATTTCTTGAAGGATTGCTGGTTTAAAGAGACTTTTGACTAAATCATATTCCCAAGAAAAGGAAAGTCATTTCAGTTTTTTCATGTATTCACGGGCCAAGGAACAGTAGCCCCAAGTAGCTATAATTCTTATCTCTAAAGAGTTGGGCTTTCCAACTGATGGACTTCTCATGCATTTGAGTTGTCTCAGGCAACTTTACTGGAATTTTAGCCCTTACTTTAACCCAAATACACATTTTAAAAATCGTGAAATTTCCACACTGGGGACTCAGGTTCCATGAGATGTGCAAAGAAAATACACTCCAGAAAACTGGTGACATTGTTGGAAGGAAGGAAGAGGACTGGACTTCTATAAGGGTGAACATGCCTTGGCAGTGACTGTCCTAAATGTCTGGAATTCACTTCCTCCTTCCTTCAAGCCATCTCAAATATTATCTTGTGCATAATATTTTTCCTGATCCCCCAACTGCTAGTACCCTCCCTCCCAAAAGCCACCACATTTGGTTACTTTGGATGTTTTTATGGATTTAGCATATATTTATGCTGTGTATATTTTTAGATGTACTGGTTGTCTTCCCCATAAGAAGGTAAGCTCACTGAGAGCAGGGGTAGCTGTTCTTTGTACTTGTGTTGCCAATGCCTAGCATACTGCCTTGCACTAAACAGCCATTTAATAACCTACTTGTTGAGTGCTTTATTGAGAAAGGGTACAATAACTCTCACTAAGCATCAGGGAGAGATGTCAGTTAATTGACAGAAGAGAAATCATTTTTAAGATGAGCTAGGTCAACTAATTTTTGCTATCTCTAAACCTCTGAACCCTTCAAAGTTTACACAATACTACCGTTCAGTTTTGTTTCTTTTACATTTGGCATCTCACTCCTGTGCTATAGCCAAAAAATACATTGCTGTAGTTTGGTTTCATGAGACATAAAAAGGGCCATGTTGCACATTCCTCATCTCATTTCTTCACAAGACTTCCTGTGCATGGGAGTTGGGGGGAGGGAAAGATGGATTATTGCTCACTTGTCA
The DNA here is from genome assembly GCF_900497805.2 of Vombatus ursinus. Taxonomy (NCBI): domain Eukaryota; kingdom Metazoa; phylum Chordata; class Mammalia; order Diprotodontia; family Vombatidae; genus Vombatus; species Vombatus ursinus. Next base: position 45,407,218 of record NW_020954559.1, on the reverse strand, counting down.
TTTAACATTTAACAGCAGAAGGCAATGAGACAATCCTGTTAGAATTGCCTTTCCTAGGGACAACTTGATAAATGAAGCTAACACAAAAGCTGAAAAATATCTGGATTATCTAATTATAGATACCTTTCCCTCTGCCCATAGTTAAATCTGGTATTTATAACTTTAGGGGACACATGATGAAACTCCCCCAAAGTTTTTAGTCTTAAGGAAGAGCAGCAGGATTAAAAGAAGGCATATGAAATCCCATAAATTTAGGTTAGAGCCAGTTTTACTTGGGTTATAACCCTAGAAAGTTCAAATTGGATTATCAGAATTCCCAGCCTGAAGGATTTTAGGGAACAGGGTCAAATTTGTATGTTTCTGCTGCTTACCACCATTATGATCTTGAGCAATTCTCTGGGCCTCAGTTTCCCTAGCTATAAAATGAGGGAGTTAGGCTGGACGATCATTAAAGTCTCTTCAAGCTCCATGATTTCTATGTTTTCTGTGCCACCAACACCAAGGTAGGTGCTGTGGAGAATAGAGAAGAAATCTGAGGTGATCGTGCCCTCTATAATCTTACAGTTTAGCTAGAGAGACAATTCTAACACATGCAGAACATGAAAGCAAACAATATTCCCCGTGATTGGCCCAAGGAACTAATTTGTTCAGTTCAGCCTGACAGAGGCTATCAAGATAAGACATCAGCCTAAGATACCTTGCAGTCACAGCCAATGGGTTTCTTGCACTCCTCACATGTGTTGGAGTACAGGCTCTCAAAGCACTTCACACAGTAGGGATCCTCTTCTCTCAGGATGTATTTCTTTCCAAACAGGGACTCACTGCAGTGGTGGCAATCAAAACGCTCAGTCATTTTGACACCTTTGTTTCCGGCAACCTGTCAAAAGGAAAAAAAATTCCAAGCTCCATTAATGCTTCTTTGTCACTAGGCACATTCAGGAATCAAGCAGAGTGACATTGTTATCAGTTTCAGTCAAGTGATATTCTGTTTCTACTTGGTGAATAATTTCACATTGGCTAGTTTAAGTAACACAAATCTTTTGTTTACTAAATTAGTGCGCAACGGGAAAAAAGCTTTTTTATTTTTCCCTTAGTGGCATGAGTTTTCCCACAAATTCTATTCTAAAATCTATTTTTTTTTCTCAATGCTGTATAAGACCGTATCAATTTGGCAGAAAAGTGAAACTCTAGACCATGGCTCTTTAATCTCTCTTGCTTTTTTTTTTTTGGTGAGGCAATCGGGATTAAGTGAATTGCCCAGGGTCACACAGGTAGTAAATGTCAAGTGTCTGAGGCCGCATTTGAACTCAGGTCTTCCTGACTCCAAGGTCCAAGCTCTAACCACTGCACCATCTAGCTGCCCCCTCTCTTGCTTTTTATATGTGTTTTAAATATGTAATATCATCATAAATCAATTCTTCCTCTTCCCCTTTCCCCTGAAATAGGCAGGAACTTAAAACAATATGTTCATTTCTATTAAAAGATTTTCCATGAGCTTCTTTTCATGATTCACAAGTTTAAATGTTAAGAAACAGCAGCGGTAGGAGGTGGGCCAGAGCATCAGGGGATAGTCAATCTGAGGGAAAATGGGCACAGTATCCTCGACTATGAGGTTGCATTAGGAAATACATAAGCAAAAGAGAAATGACCCAAGTGCTTCATTTATCCCCAACTTAAAAAACCTTAATTCAGCTGCATGGGCATTACTGGAGCAGGATGAAGCAAAAGGGCTCTCTTCAAAAACACAAAGACGATTGTACAATTTCAAAAGCAGTGACCTCAAACAGTAGCACTGACAGGCAACACTGGGCTCATTTCTAAGAGAAGCAAGTATGAGTCTCCGTGCTTTGGCAATAAGACAGTCATGATGAATTTTTCCAGAATGAGCATATACTGTGCCTGACTACTGTGGAGGTGGGGTGACTGGAAGCAGGGGTGGGGAATGTTTTTCACTGTTCCTCATAGACTATTTCATACAGACCTGTTAGGATTTTTCCATAAATTTATGGGTACTAAGTCAAGATTTATGAATAGCTGGACCTAGGAGGGACCTAGGACATTACCTAGTTTGGTGATTTTATTTTAGAGATGAGAAAACTGAGAAAAGGTGAAGTAATTTATGCAAAGTTGCACAACTAGTGAGGAGTAGAGATGTGAATCATAGAATTACAGAATTAGAGCTGGAAGGGACTTGAGAGGCCATCTAACCTGACATATACAGATGAGGAATGGAGGCTCTGTACCTTGCCCAAATTCCCACAAATAATTAAATGGCAGAACCAGTAACTGAATCCAGGTTTCCTGACTCATAATCCAGAACTCCTTCCAATTATTTTATTGCATCATGACCGGTGCTACTTGGCAGGGAAATTTTTTTCCATTGTACTAATAATACTTGATACAATTTACTTTTTTCAGGAGTACATATGCACATGTGTGTTTCTTCTTCTTTTACAAGTTAAGAGGAATGGTTAATTTACTAAAAGCAAAAGGGAAGAAAGATAGGTTGGACGTCGGCACATATGACCAGCTGTATGTTAAGATTCCTTGAATGAACAGCACTTTGTAAATGGAAAATGGTCATGAATAGGTACATTAAAGGAAAATGGTAACATTTCTGTTTATGATTACTGAAAACTTGATTCTGAGTTTGAGGCAAAAAAAATCAGTAAGTATATCAATTTGTGCCATATAGCTGAGTAAAGTTCTAAAGGATACCCAATAATTGACTTTTGTTTCACTTAAAAAGTTATTGAAATGACAAGAAAGACACAATTAAAGTCAAATTGAAAATACCTGCATAGCTTGTGGTGACAGCCTATAGAATGAAAGGACTGACTTGGTGCTATTGTGTGCTTGAAGCTTGAATAGCTATAAGCAAAGAAACTGCCATCTTCTTTTTGTGTATTCATTCTTAATTACTCTTGAATTTATATGATACTGTTCTTTCAAGGAATCTAGACATATAGTTAGACACATAGGATATTGTCCACCCCACTTAATCTTTCTTCTTGGAGTCAAAGAAAACATTGTTTTGGACATTCTTGGGATAGCACAATGTGAACCTTACGCATTTAAGTTGTTCTTCTAAAACCCATCGTGCAAAGATACTTTGTACCTTTGCCATCTTGCCCTGCAGTGGTTATACTGGCAAGAGATTTAATACGTTCCTTTAAGTCAACAGTTATTAGCAAAGTCAACACGAATCAGGTATTTTCTTCTAACAGCTGACAATAGCTTTTCCAATATGAGTTTCTTTCAAGGGAAGACTACAAAATAACTGGAGGTAAGAAGGGATGTGTATCTATACACACACACACACACACACACACACAGATATATGGGATCTTTTGCTTGCTTAAATGAGAGGATGGTGGTTTGTTCAGAAATGGAAGCAGCAAAAGGAGATGAGAAGAGTAGATAGAACTTACACAAATATCCACTGAACCTGAAAAGACAATGATGCTCAAACTACGGTAAGTGAAAAGTGGTAGTAGTAGTTGGTGTATCCAGCAGAAATGCAACCTCCTTGAAGGCAGTAGCTGTGGGTTTCATTTTTGTTTGTTTGTTTGTTTGTTTTTTGCCTTGGTATCACCTGTACCCAAAACATTGCCGTGGATATAGGAGGGTTTAATAAACTTTGGTTGAAATAAATCATGTGACTTCATCTAAGAAGGGAGATGAATATTCTACATCACCAAGATTATTGAATTGAAAAGTCTGCTATTAATATAGGTGTTTAAGCCTTTACATGGTACCTTTTCTATTTTCTTCAGCAAGAGGATTTTTTCTGGCAAACTAGTGATCACAGTACACAATTAACCAAACATTTACTAAGCATGTAGCTATGAACAAGGCAGTGGAAAACATCATCCCAGCTGATATTACATACCGCTCTTTATTTTACAAAGTGCTTCCTATACATTTTCTTAGTTCAGGTACAACACATATCATCATCTCAATTTTTTTTTTTTTTGGTGAGGCAGTTGGAGTTAAGTGACTTGCCCAGAGTCACACAGCTAAGGAAGTATGTGTCTGAGGCTGGATTTGAACTCAAGTCTTCCTGACTCCAGAGCTGGTGCTCTATCTATTGTGCCACCTAGCTGCCCCCCATTATCTTCATTTTGCAGTTGAGGAAACCAAGGTTCAGAGTTGCATAGTTGCACAGTTAAGAATCAGAGTCTTAATTAGATCCCAACCCCCCCCCAACCCAACACTCCTGACTCTGAATCAAGGGTCCTTCTGCTATACCTCACTACTCAGGTATATAGGTATGAACACATGACATACGAGTGTCATACAGCTGAATCTTAATTGGACTTGGAGTCAAAAGATAAGGAGGGAAATCTCAGCTCTATAATTTACCAGCTCTGTGAGCTTCACCTCTGGACCTCAATTTTTTCATTTGCAAAATGGGAAAGTTGTATTAGATGATGCCCAGAATTCCTTCTGGCTCTGAAATCTCAAATTACATGTTCTACACTATCTTGCTAATCTTGTCTTCCTGTCCTAGCTGAAGCAGCTGGGAAACTTGGGAGTGCTGGACCTGGAATCAGGAATATTTAAGTTCAGATCCTCAGACATGCACTATTGTGTGACCCTGGGCAAGTCACTTAACCTCTGTTTGTCTGCCTCAGTTTCCTCAACTATAAAATGGAGATAATAGTAGTACCACACAGGATTGGTGTGATGACCAAATGAGGTATTTGTAAAATTCTTAGCACTCTACCTGGCACATGGTAGGCACTAAATAAATGTCTCCTCCCTTCTAATCCTATATGGAAAGAATTGGGAGAAATTCTAAGAAGATGAAATTTGGGAGAGTTAAACCAAGAAAGACTTTTTTATAGTTATTTTTAACTTCTCACTTAAAACCCCCCCTCCCCACATATCCCATCTGTTGGTTGTTTCATTGGTCCTACCTTTGCAATATCTCTTGTATGCATCCCCTTCTCTCTACTCAAAAAGCTCATCACCTAACACCTAGACTACTACATTAGCCTTCTGGATGGTCTTCCAGATTCATGTCTCTCCATACTCCAAGCCATCCTTCACTCAACCGCCAAAGCGACTTTTCTGAAACACAGGTTTGACCATGTCATAGTCCCCATCGTGCTCCCTTCACCCCATCCCCTGCCTCAATAAACTCCAGTGGCTCTCTATTACCTCCAGGATCAAACATAAAATCCACTCACTTTTCAAGCCCTTTAAAACCTGGCCTTTTCCTATTTTTCCAGTCTTCTTACACCCTACTTTTTAACGTACGTGCACTCTACAAGTCAACAATGCTGGCCTTTTTGTTGTTCGTCTCATAAGCAACTCTATCTCCCAACTCTTGCCTTTCTATGGGCTACACTCACACCTCTATCAGCCATGATAGAAAACAACTGAACAACAAATACGTGAGTGTGTGTGTGTGTGTGTGTGTGTGTGGTCAGGAGAAGGATTTGGTTTATAGAGTATACTAGTAGAGAGGCATACACATAGGGAACATATGTGGTCCAGGCAAATCTCACTTCTGGCCATGCAGGCTTTCAGAGTCCTTTCTAGTCCTTTAGTGGTTTTCTCTTGTCGCTCCCCCTGGGTGCTGTTCCTTCTACTGGATGAGTGCCACAGAGGTGAGAATAATTCCCTCTCAAAGACCGAATTCTTCTTCCATAACTGATTCTCTCTTTTTGAGAATCCTTTCTTTCTTTTGTAATTTATACAATAACTACAGCAAATAGCTTGAGTTTGCTGGCCAAACACATTTATCATTGCTAAAATGGCTTATAAATCAAAGTAAGCATTTAGGGGAAAAACATAAAAACGAATACAGATCAAAGAACCTAGAAGGGAATGATGGAAACAGGAAGTGAATGGTCAGGAAGTAAATGAGAAATAAGTTCCCTCTCCATATATATCCTTTGTGGATGAAGATGGGAAGGAAAATGTTGCAGCTTGGGTTTAATGCATCTCACCAGCTTGTGCTGTTTTACATGCTTGTGCTCATGCTGTCCTTGGCTCATACATGACCTCCATCAGATCATCTTGGCTTCTCAATCTTGATCCTCCACAAAGCGTTTGAGATAACCATCTGTTTTTTGTACTTTGGCAAGATGGCTTCAATGACTTTCCGTTATGCTGCCACCCACTATGGCTTCTCTAAGAAGTTCATTAAGGTTCAAGGAACTGACTCTCTTATTAACGATCAGAGTTCACATTCCTCACGGCTCTCTCCTGCATTAACTATCTTCTTAGAAAGTGTGTCTTGCTTTTTTAATAGGCCTCTGGGAACTCTGACTGATCCCTCTAATTCCATAAAGCTTGACTAAAGAATTTCTTCACGCCACTTAAAGGGGTAACAGAGTAGACAACGTAGACACCTTTCGGCACTTTAAGGCCAGAACACCCTGTTGTCTTTCTTAGCTGACCCTGATATTTTTTTTTAGGCAATTGGGGTTAAGTGACTTGCCCAGGGTCACGCAGCTAGCGTCAAGTGTTTGGTCCGAGGCCGCATTTGAACTCAGGTCCTCCTGACTTCAGGGCTGGTGCTCTATCCACTGCACCACCAAGCTGCCCCTCCACCCTGATATTTTGTAACTGCATCAACAGATCCAGGGGAAATCAGTTGATCAGGGCTATCCTGATCACCTCCCTCATACTCCATATGATTTGAGAAGAAGATGGGTCTATCACACTGTAGGAGGAAATGACAACAAATGGACAGTGTAATTGTTGTCATGTCATTCACAAAATTTTACTTAAGCATAAGAGGAGTGCTTTCATTGCATTCAGTCCTACTACAGAAGATTTATATAAGGACATAGTCAAAAAAAGGTGTAGAAGGGCTGTGATCCACATGGGTGGATGGAGTATCCACAATGATGAACTCATAAATTTAAATACTGAAGTAAAAGTACAAGTGAGATCCATTAGTTTGATATGTCTGTGATAGGACACTGGTCTGTGTGATACCTTGTGTGGTCAGGAGAGTGAACCAGCAGACTCCTGCACAATTTCCCATCAGTTTGGTCTGAAGTCAGGAAGACTCATCTTCCAGAGTTCAAATATGGCCTCACACACTTATTAGTTATGTGACCCTGAGCAAGTCACTTAACCCTGTATGCCTTAGTTTCCTCATCCGTAAAATGAATTGGAGAAGGAAATGGCAAATCACTCCAGTATCTCTGCCAAGAAAATCCCAAATGGGGTCACGAAGAATAGGACGTGACTGAAAACAACTGAACAACAATAAACATGTATGTGTGTGTGTGTGTGTGTATGTGTGTGTATACATTGTCCACTTTGCTCTGTGTCTTCCCTAAGAAGCAACAGTAACTTTAGGCTATCACTGATGAACTACATGTTAAGACATGTATTACTTGCTAAAGTCATTATTCAGTAGCTTTACAATAATATCACCATTATAAATTACTATAATGTGTTCTTTACATTTCACTTAATCCTTACAATGACCATGTGAGATAGGCAGGACATGTACTTTTACATTCATTTAGCAGAGATTTTTATGGGCCTCAGGGAAGTTACAACTTGGCTAAAACCATACATCTGGCTTGGGAAACAGTCAAGGGAGGTTACTCCAGTGACTCCTTGTTGCTTTTGGATAAGATACAGAGACCTTAGATGCATGGCATCCAAAGCCCTTTTTACTACAGCTCCTGCCTATTTTATATTATTCTTTTTCACCAAGTCCGTGTTCTAGCCAAATTGGCTTTATTGCTATTCTCTATATATGTCACTCTCTCTCACCCAAAGTCAGTTGGATGAAATCTAGTTGGTAGTAGACTTAGTAAATTAGAAGAACTCATGTCCTCTGATTCCTACTCCAGTAAACTTTCCCTTGAAGAGGGTTTTCTGTTTTCTTTTTTTTTAAGTGAGGGTTTTCTATTTTAACAGAATTCTATTGAACACACACATTTTCCAGTATTGCGTTAGATAGTCTGCAGACCATCAGGAGACCTAGGAGTTCCTTTCTCTACTTCTAAACAGTTTAAAATTAATTCTTTTCTTTTCAAAGTGATACTAAACAGAAGAGAAATATTTTTCTTATCCCTACCCACACCCCAAATGATCCATGGATTTAAGTTATAAAAACCCTGTCTTATACAGACTTTTGTTTACTTTGAGCTTTGCACTGTATCCACCTCCCCCAACTTCATATTTCCCTTAGACTTAGAAGATAAGACTTAGAACTTGACATATGAGATGAAAGAGAGACAAAACTAGTCTCAGTGAATCTTCCTTTTCACTGCCGTATAATGTACTTAGGAGTAGTTTGCTCTCACTTAAATAGGGCACTCGAGTTTTCATGCCCGTTTTGAAGTGACCCTATGTGGTACCATGGAAGGCCAATCACTTATCATCTTTACTGCCTGTTACTCAGCTCAGAAGAATGTGAAAAGGATTATGCAATGAAGACTTGGAGCTACAAGGAGACAGGTATCGTACAAGCTTGAGGTATGACTGCTGCAATGTTATTTCATTGACTCTGATTCAAGGTACAAATTCCCAGATTGGACAGATTCAATCATGCCATGATGTCATTTCCCAGAACTGTTAGAATACTTCTGAACAACCAGGGTGGGCAGGGCATCCTACTCACCTTCCATCCTGTACTTTAAGACTCTGCATTTGGCTGTTTCTGTTGGGGACTTACCCAATGAAGTTGCTAAACAATAATACAGAGTCCCAGCTACCCATCCAACTCAAAAAATCCAGAAAGTCAGCAAGAAGTGGGTTAAGTGCAGCCCCAGAGCTTGCCCTACATGTAATTCAAACCTCAGGCAACTACCAACCATATGGATCAACACCTTTGGGTATGTGGAGGCTTATTAATTGCTTCTCTTTTCTTTCCCTCTATCTCTCCAAATAAAATGTAAATATATTTGTAGATAAATTTATTTTCATTGGCTGAATGAAATTGGATGAATGAATCCAGTTAGTAGCAGTCAAGACTAGAAGAACTCAGGACCTCTGAGTCCTACTCCATTAAACTGTCCTCTGAACAGGGAATTCGATTGGACACACACATCTTCCAGTATTGGGTTAGATAATCTACAGGCCAACAAGACACTTAAGACCTGTCCTGTTCAAGTTGGAGACTCAAAAATCACGAAAGTATGGGAGAGAAGGAAAAGAAAAGGAAGGGGGGGGTAAGTAAAGAAGAAAGAAAGATTGAGAGTTAAGTAATTAGAAGGGAGAAAAGAGGGAGAGAAGAGCAAGAGATTCAGGGCAAAGAAGAAGAAAGATAAAAACAGGAAATTTATACCTGTAGATTGTGTTTAGAATGGATCCAAGGACCCACTTCAAATGATATTATAGAGGGAGAAGGGCTGTGAAACACTTCCCATTTTCATTCAATGGTGGATTAAAATCTTTTGGTCATCCTTATCAAGTATTTATTAAACACCTACTAAATACTCCAGGCATTACATCAGATGCTGGAAATTCAAAGACAAAAATAAAACAATCCCTGCCTATCTAATTCTATCTATCTAAATCACCAAAACTTTGGGCACCTTTTCTCATGGTTTGTAACATTAAAAAAACCAAATATCAGGTCAGCTAGGTCAGTGCCAGGCCTGGACTAAGGAAGACCTGAATTCAAATCTGGCTTCAGACCCTGGGCAAGTCACTTAACCTGTTTGCTTCAGTTTCATCATCTATAAAACCAAGATAATAATACTTACTTCTTGGGGTTCTTGTGGAGATCAAATGAGATAATAATTGTAAAACACTTAGCATGGTACACACAGCAATATAAATATTAGATATTATCTATTATTTAATAAACAAATATTATTTATGGTTTCATCTTTACAGAGAATTCCCAATAAGGAAACTACCAATTCAGATCAGTCACTTTTTTGCAATTCATAGTCTTACAGAGAATTTCTTTCGAATGTTTGGTACAGTTTGGTATCATATCAAATCATACATTATTTTTCGAAAAAATATTATAATACTTTTAAAGTGGGAAAAGTCCTACAGCAAAAACTCATTTCCAAGTTATATTTTTCAACATTTTCAGTCATATTTTCTATTTAAGCACAAAATAAACCATTATTATTGCTCTATATTTGTTTTAAGAACATAAACAAGGCCTTGTAAAGTATGAAACAAAGAGAAAATTAAAAAAAGACTACTATAGATTGAATGAAGCTGTGAAAAATAAAGTCACAAGATAATCAGTTTAGGCAAGAAAACAGCTTAGATATTATCTAGCCCACTCCCTCAGGCTACAAATGAGGAAACTGAGGCTTAGGAGGTTAAATGACTTGTCTAAAGTCACTCAAGTAGGAAGAATCAGAGATAGAATTTGAACCCAGGGCCAGCCCTTTCCACTGTCAAATGAATTTGAGAAAAGCTGACAATTAAGTGAAATAAAACATCATAATACAGATGTTTGTTATTATTGACCTGCTTTACTCATCACCAAATAATGGTTAGTACGTATTTCAAATTCTATAGAATCATGAGCTAGATGTATATAAGTTCTGCCTATGTTCTCAAACGTGCATTTCAAAAGCAAAAACCCTTTTACAATGTTATGGATAGTTTCTTGTTTTTTGGATCACGTAATCATGAAGAGATTCATAATCTTTTTAATATTAGTGAATAGGGAGAGGGATTAAACCTGTGATTTAATTAAGGGTAGGGCAGCTAGGTGGCACAGTGGATAGAGCGCCAGCCCTGGAGTCAGTAGCACCTGAGTTAAAATCTGGATACTTACTAGCTGTGTGACCTTGGGCAAGTCACTTTACCCTGATTGCCTCGAGGGGGGGGGAAGAAAACTCCAAATGAGGTCACAAAGAGTCAGACATGACTGAAAATGACAGAACAACAACAGAAGGGAACTAACAGGGAGGAACCTTGGCACTTTCTCTTCACTGACGGTCTGAGAGACTGATAATCTGGGTGCTCCTATAGCACCCAGAGGTTAAATGAATTGTCTAGGGTCACACAGTCTGTATGTACATGTCAGAGGCAGACCTTGAATACAGGTCTTTCTGGCTCTGAGGCTGGCTCACATATTTAACATGATGTGTGCTATAAGGAGGAATTATTGCTTGAATACAGTACTGTTTGATATAAATACATAAAACTTACCTGTAATCTCCTCCAACTGGAAATGAGTGACAGAGAGCAAGAGCTGTGTGATGGTGGTATGATGCACAGGGTACAGCATTAGAAATGAAAGGTTTAAACTCCACTGGGGCAAATAGGTGGTGCAGTGAATACAGCACCAGGCCCGGAGTAGGGAAGATCAGAGTTCAAATCCAGCCTCCTATATATACTAGCTGTGTGACCCTGGGCAAGTCACTTAATCTCCATTTGCCTCAGTTTCCTCACTTGTAAAATGGGGATAATTATAACACTTACCTCTCAGGGTTGTGAGGATCAAATGAGAGAATAACTGTAAAGCACTTAGCACAGTGTCTGGCACATATAAATGGTAGCTATTATTATTGAGGGCACCTAAGCATGAACCTTGTATGCCTCCTGGGTAATTTATCTCTGCTCTCATTTCTAATGAAGTTCTGGCCAATGCTAGTGGGGCCTTGGGTTTCCTAAAATGAGGCTGCCTCATCCTGATTGGGTGAAGTGAATCCTATCTGATATTTTCATGGGTTCTCTATGGATTTTGGGCCCTGATCTATAAACTTAGCCATAGGTTTCCTGCCTAACACCTGGATATGATATTTTTCTCTGATTAGAATCTCTAACTGAGACACATTCAGGTCATTGGTGTCTTACTGGCTCTTAGCTTGTGGTTGGATAGAACATGGAAAGAGTGTCAGAAGACTTGGGTTCAAATACTGGTTTTGCGATCTGGATCACTAATTTACAGTTGGAAGGTCATGTAGGTAGCACGAGTCATTGGGCCTCAGTTTCTTCATATACAAAATGAGGGAGTTAGACTAAATGACTTTCACCTCTAAATCTATTATTTTGTGAATGTCATGATCAGGTATTTATGATGGCGTTTTCTGAGCAGGATTTCTCAACTATCTATAATTTGCTAGACCCCTGACAGATTAGCACTAATCAGATTTGTTTCCTATTAAATTTGGGCTACCTTGCACCAGAATCCTACTACGTAACTTTCAATACTCACTATATGACCAGGAGCCCAGTGGAGATCAGGCAAGCATGAGATTTAGGGTAAGTTTGTTCTTGTTTGGTTGGTTAGTCATGTCTGACTCTTTGTGACCCCATTTGGAGTTTTCTTAGCAAAGATACTGGAGTGATTTGCCATTTCCTTCTCCATTAGGGTAAGCAGATGCCCCATTAAGTAATCACTACCACCTAGTTTACGCTGTCAGTTCCTCACTGCATGTAGCCATCTATATTAGGCTAGCTTCTTAAGAGCCTAATGCCTCTTTGCCAAAGCTTGGAATGTTCCCTACCAATTTATGTATAACAGGATTCATTCCTTAAGAAAACACTTAAATATCCCTATTTATGGATGCATCTGGATACAGCAAATGAGTCACTAATGGAAGTTATGTTGACTCTTTTAAAAAGCTTTTCTCTCTTCTTCCACTCTCCTATTTATATGTTAAAGAGTGGACTATTACTTTTACTCTCATCCCCACCCATTTCCTCCCAAATGAATGGACATGAGAAATATTTTTTTTTTATAAATAAGTATCATTAGGGAAGAGAAGGTATAAAATATTTTATATTTCCCTTAGTGCCACAGAGAGCTTTTGTATCTAATAAATAGTTGTTAAATGAATCACCAAAATGTAAATTTGTCTTACATGAGACACTTCCTTCAATTCTTTTAGGATGAGATTTTATCCCTGTGGGCTCTATTTCTACCAGTGCATACTATAGCTTCTTGCCTCCTTAGTATCTATGGCCAAAAATAGTCATCACTCATCATTCATCATTTGTCAATGATTAGACGATCTTGGAATTTAGTTTCACTTCATCCATGGGCCGTTCCAGACCAGAATTCCATAATGTGAACTTTAAACATTATAGTCTTTGAGGACCCAAGGTCACCCTTTCCACCATAGACTAACCACCTGATGTCAGGAATATCCTGGTTCAAGTCTCAGCTCTGGCATATCCTAGCAATGTGGCCTTATGACATTTAACCTCTTAGTGGTCCTAGGCAGGTATTCCTGACATAAGATGGCTAGTATTAAACACTCCTAATTTAAAGAATGGAATATAACATACTGAGACTAATTTCCCTTGCTGTCCTCCATCTAGGTGATAGTAAGTTTGATGAAGCTTCATGGTTTTCCACAGGGGGGAGAAAACATCTCTCCAAATGGTGCACCCAGTTATGTACCAGCTGCACAATCTGGAGGGGGTCTAGGACAAGTTTAGGTCAAGTAGCTGCCATCAAGAACATTGCTTTAGGGTGGCTAGGTGGCACGGTTGATAGAGCATGAGACCTAGCGTCAGGAGGACCTGAGTTCCAATCTGGCTTCAGACACTTATTAGCTGTGTGGCTCTGGGCAAGTCACTTAAGCCTGATTGCCTAGAAAGAAAGAGAGAAAGAATGAAAGAAAGAAAGAATGAATGAAAGAAAGAAAGAAAGAAAGAAAGAAAGAAAGAAAGAAAGAAAGAAAGAAAGAAAGAAAGAAAGAAAGAAAGAAAGAAAGAAAGAAAGGAAGGAAGGAAGGAAGGAAGGAAGGAAGGAAGGAAGAAAGGAAGGAAGAAAGAAAGAAAAAGAAAGAACATTCCTTTGAAATTCCCTGAAGAATACTCTCCAGCTTCCCTTATTTTAAGCACTACAGCTCTAGATAACATCAAACAGCCCCTGGCTTTCTGCACAGACACACAATCTATGCACATTCAAAGACATAGAGATCATCTTTAAAACACTGAAATTTGGGTCAAGGAATATTCTTCTATGGAAGTAACGATAGTAGAGATATTGGGTAGGGGAAACTTCATTTGGGGATTTCTAGGGTACTGCTGGAAGTTAATATTCCCATAGATGCTTACATTTTTATTTGTCCCATAGCTATTTCCATGAGCATAAAATTCCTGCATAGCTCCATAACAGCCCAATTTAATTTAATAAACAACGATTAGGCACCTGTTATGTGCAAGACACTGTGCTAGGCACTGAAAATATGAAGACAAAAACAGAACAATCCTCTCAAGGAGTATAGAGGAGAAGATAAGTTATGTTTCGGATATGCTGAGCACGAGATTACTAGGAGGGATCCTGAAGGAGGTCTCCAGGAGATAGTTGTTAATATATTTACAACTAGAGTTCATGGGAGAGGTTAGGGCTGAGTAAAAGATTTGGAAGTCACCTACCTAGCAATGATACTGGGGTTCATGGAAGCTGATAAAATTTCCACAATTTCCATCGGTATAACCCATCTCTCTGTGAAAGTATACAGAGAGATGGGTTATACCGATGGGTTATAGCCATGGATTGTACTCACATTAAAGGAGCAGGTGATATATGATTACTCTTTTTCCAGTCTCCTTGGCTGAATCACCTTTAAGACAGGTGAAGAATCACAAAATAGGGTCACAGAAGCCAAGCAAAGACAGAGTGTCCAGGAGGAGGGGGGTGTTTAGCAGTATTGACAGTTGCTGTGAGATCAAAATAGATGAGAACTGAGAAGACAGAATTGATTTAGCAGTTAAAAAGGTATCAAAAAAAGATAAGACTTGAGGGTGATCACTGCCTAAAAATATTTGGTATCTGGTCATGTGGAAGAGGGACTAGATTTTTTCTGCTTTCATCCAGAACTAGTAGAATTTATAGGGGAAGCTATTTCAGCTCAATGTAAGGACAAACTTCTTAACAGTTAAAGACGTCCAATTGTAGATCTTGGGGAAAGCAATCTTGGTCAGATAATGGGGGAAGGAAGCCAGATTGCAAGGAATTAATAAGTGACTGGATGGTGAAGATGGGAAGGCAAGGAAGTAAAGACTCTTTCTAGGATTTTGGCAGTGAAAAGTAGGGGAGATATAAGATATTAGCTTGAGGAAATGGCAGGTCTAATTAAACTATGATCATGGCAATTCATTTCATATGCCTGGTTTGTTGGTGCTGTCACTTTTCTCATAAAAATATATTTCCTATTTAAGATTTTTGTAATTACAAGTGCCATTCTTTCTTTGTGAATATAAATAGATTGACACTGCTTACTAGAAAATATATGCACTTACTGGGAAATATATACACACTTTATATTTGCCTGCTAGTCTATCTTACAAATGCAAAACACCTCAGTATATGGAATACTAAACTTAAGACCCTAAACGAATGCTTATCTGTTCATCACACTGACACCATTCACTAGAGTCTGGATAGTGTCAGAAGAGTTGGGTTAAATCAGAAAATTAAACCATGAATAAATGTAATGGCATCTTTGATCTTTTACCATATAGCCCATGGACACTTTGCTAAAGAATAAACTCCTGGTCTCTGGTAATGTTTTGAAGAATCCAACCAGGGCCACAAGAGTCAAGGCTGCCATGTCAATAAGAACAGGTCCAAAGTTAGTCATGAGGTGGGTCAAACACTCTCTCTGTCTTCCTTTTCTCCCTCCTTTGACCTTTCAAACAACACTTTTCACTACCCATCAACCACTGCCTTAGAATCCCTAGGATATGAGGAAAATTAACACAGATCAGAGGTGACAGCACTTTGGTATACAAAAGAGAAAGCTGGGAAGCCATTCTGAAGCTGCTACATCTTAAACCCTCCCTTCCCTGTTGATTTGATACACTTGGATATTTGCAGCATTCTCTATTTCCAGATATCCTAGGGACTTGACCATTTGTAAAGAATGTCCTTCAATTAATTTCATTTGGATAGGTAAGTATTTTGGAAGTGGATTATTTCCTTTTTCTTCCCTAGTGTGATCACCTTCTTACCACCAAACAAAATCATGTGGAGAAGCACTTGCCACTAAATTCAGGAAGTAGAATGAATAGCACTTGATCAATTTTTTTTTTAATATTGAGGGGGAAAAGATCTTATGAATTCTGAAAAAACAACATTAATTCAAGAATTAAGTGAGTTTTTGTTTGTCTTATTTTGTTTAAGAATGTGTTAGATCCAAACACATTTATAGGCACTGGAGATAGTCAGTAGCCAGGGAGAGAGAGAGAAGACAGAAAGTAAATAATCAGTGAAACCAAAGCTTAGAGGAGATAGGTAGGGGTAAGGAGGAGACCCCGAGGAGAGCAGCTGGCAAGGAGAAAGAAAAGCCACCTCTTTGTTCTGCAGGGAAAGGAGTAAAGGACAGCTGAAGATGTCACGTGGTTCTGAGGTATGGGGTATAAAGAGGAAGCCCAGTATGTTTGGTGTCTTTTCATAGAAGATGAAGACATCTGCTGTGAGAAAGGATGTAGAGAAGAGATTGGAGCTTTGAAGAGAGAAAACAAAGTTTGAAGGTTTTCCCCACATCGGAAGGAAAGACAGATAGACAAATGGTATACTTGTCCACTACAACAGGTCTCCTGACCCAAAATCTAACTCTCTTTCTGTCCTTTACATCATATTACCTCCTTATCAATGACACAAGGAAAAAGTGAACAGTGTTTCTAGGTAAATTGTTAGTTTTCAAAAATGTTAAGTAAGTATAAAACTTTGGGGGGTTTTTTTGTTTGGTTGGGTTTTTTTGGTTAGGCAATGGGGTTAAGTGACTTGCCTAGGGTCACACAGCTAGTAAGTGTTATGTGTCTGAGACCAAATTTGAACTCAGGTCCTCCTGAATCTAGGGCCGGTGCGCTATATACTGTGCCACTTAACTGTCCCTATAAGTACAAAACTTTAAAAAATATTCCTGAGAAATGTTTTATATGAATAATACTTAACTAAACAAAAACAGATCACTTCTTAAATATTCTTCAAATATTGACTTGGAAATGAAAGGACATGAGAAAAGAAGAAATGCCAAATTATTCACTTCTGACAAAGTGAATAATAATTCAATCATTCTGTATCAACTGTGCATAGTTCTGTATCTATTTTGTGCTACAGAATCATTCTCTGTAGAACTGAAAGCCCATGGTGAATACTAGCTAGTACTTCATTCTCAAACACCCCAGATCAGTAAGTGAAAAACGGCTATAACCCTAGTGCCTAGAATCACCAGTACCAGATACATCTTTAGGTAGGGTCTGTGATTCATGAAACAGGACACTATTTTCCAGCTTTCCCACCGATTTTTGAATATATCCAGGAAATTTATTTGTCTACTTTGTTTCTTCATCAGCCATTAGTCTTGCAAAGGAAGATCTACCATAAAACCAAAGGCCTCTTTCCTAACCCTGGTCCTTGATCCTATGGGTCTTATCTCCAGTTCTCATTTGATTTACAGTTTTTCTCTGTGTGTTCCTCTGAACTCAAAATGAACTCAAAATAATGCCATGTGAGGACTCACTGAAGAAATTGGGGACATTTAGCCCGGAAAAAAAGACAAGACTTGAGGGTGATCACTGCCTAAAAATATTTGGCATTTGGTCACGTGGAAGAGGGACTAGACTTTTTCTGCTTTCATCCAGAACTAGCTGAATTTACAGGGGAAGCTATTTTAGCTCAATAAAAGGACAAACTTCTTAGCAGTTAAAGACATCCAATAGTAGAGTGGGTCGCCTCAAATAGTTGTCAGTTGTGATGATATAGCAGGCAATCATGTTTCAGAAAAGAGTTGGGCTAGTTGATTTCTGAGATCCCTCTCAATTCTAAGGTTATTTTTTTGTAAGTTGCACCAGGATTTAGGATTTCACCAGTATTACATAAAGATGCCTATAAACACATATAACATATATATATACACACACATACACTATGTATATTGTATGATGTACATTATACATACATTATATATATATATGTTATATCTATCTATGCCTATACACACATATTTCTCCCTATTTTGTTCTTTCTTTGAGGAATGGCATCTGTTTCAGTGGCTTAGGCTCGTGTGTGTGTGTGTGTGTGTGTGTGTGTGTGTAAAACCTTGCTTTTCCATCTGTATCAGTGTTAGATGTCCCTCCTCCTGGCAGAAGCCTACCTTGATCTTTGCCCTCCTCCAATTGCTAGTATTCCCTTTCACCAACCCTCCTCCCTATCCCTGAATCACTTCATATCTACTTTGAACACACTTTGTATTTATCTATTATATGTTGTTTTCCCCTAATAGAATATAAGCTCCTTGGGAGCAGGGCTGTTTCTTTTCTGATCTTTACATTCTCCAAACCTAGCATATAATTGTTGTTGTTCATTTGTGTCAGTTGTGTCTGACTCTTTGTGACCCCATTTGGGGTTTTCTTGGCAAAGATACTGGAGTGGTTTACCATTTCCATTTCCTTCTCTGGCTCATTTTACAGATGAGGAAACTGAGGCAAACAGGGTTAAGTGACTTGTCCAAAGTCACAATGCTAGTAAGTGTCTGAGGCTGGATTTGAATTTAGGAAGATGAGTCTGACTTCAGGCCTGGTACTCTCTTTACTGTGCCACCTAGCATATAGCAGTTGCTTAAGAAATCATTGTTGAATGAATGTTTCTGCCTATATGGATTGCGGGCTGTCCCCTATCAGGAGAAGGAAGACTACATTTTTTTCCCCTTCTTCTAACTTATCTCTCAGTTCATCTTTGATTTCTTAATCTCATTTTGTCCTAACTCTCTAACACCACCATCATTCTCCAGCACAACATCCTCTTCCATAATCTAGCTAAAAATTCTTTTACTTCTCTTGATCATCTTATATATGAATGCTGTTAATTTAGGTTCTCTTTCTTACTGCTTCAGCCCATCAAAAATTTTCTCTCTTCCCTTCTCCCAGGACTATTGTTATTTCTATCCTTCACTGTGACACCACCATTCATTTATTTAAATGATTCGAGTAAAAATTGAGACAATTCCTATTTAGTTGCCTCTTGCAGTCTATTTCTGCTTCCATTTCCATCAGGTCTTATGTGCTTCCTTCTCTACAGGCATATAAACCATTGCTGTCTATAAACTTTTTGGAAATGTTACTTATTAAGTCTATCATGGTACTCTTGGTAGCCAAATTCTACCCCACAATATATTTTTCCAGGTAAGTTAGGACTGATTTACACTAATGAAGAAGATGAGTTTTGAGGCACAAAACTAGAAAGGATGTAAGGACACTGAACATGAGCATGGTGGCCTAATGGCCAGAGAATTGTTGTCACTGCCTCTTCCAAAATTCTGGACATACTTTTTGGTGGCTGCATGACATAAAAAGGTATAGGGTTGTATGTAGCTTTAAAAAAATTCAACATTTATTAAGTGCCAACTATAAGCAAGGACCTCAGAATAAAAGAAGAAAAATGGGGAAAAAATCCCTGATATTAAGGAGTTTGTGTTCCGTTGCATTACATACTCATCAATTGAACTAGCCTGTTACAGACATAATATGTGTGGATTATTCCAAACTTTTTTTTATCACACTTATAAAATATATTTTAAGTGGTGTTGATTATCCTCAGAAAAATAAGGGTTTTTGGTTTTTAAGTTTAGTTCTGTCTTTTAAATGATAAGTTTAGCATCATTTTAGAGGCTTCTATCTGATAAAACTACAGAGGGATATTCTATTGGAAAAAATTTTTAAACAAATAATTATTGAGTGGTTAGTATGTATGCGGGCCTACCCTAGGGGCTGTGAGTGTGTACAAAGATGAATAATAAGATGCAGTCTTAGAGTCAATGAACTTGCAGCCTAACAAGTGGAAAAGAAAACATGTACATAGCTTCTCATGGCTAGATGACCCAGGAAAGAGAAGTCAAAAGCACCAACTTTTATCTGCAATTCCCAATATGGAGTAGACATGCAGAGAAGGAAGAAAATTGGGTTAACTAACCTACCCAGGATCCAGATCAGACTCTGGCCTAAACTCTAGTATAATGGAATTACAAAGGACAGAAACAGTTTGCAAGGAATTCACAGACGAAAAGACAAGGTAGACTCTAGGAAAGAAGAAAAGTCATGGAGAATCACAGGAGAAAAAATCAGTTTAATTTATTCTCTTGCCTCTTAGGTCTAACTCTACCCTAGATAGATGACCATCTCTCTTATTTACAAAGACCTCTTTCCCACATCTCTTTTATTGACTTCATTTTTCTGAATGACCCTCACTCTCAGGAAGCTCTTCCTCATATTTAACAAAATTGCTCCATTGATTTCTAAGCAACAGGTGTGTTATTAACCTTGACTACTTCTAGTCATGGAGTTGCTTTGAAAAAAAAAGTGTGAAGGATTGATAAGAATATGTGGATGTCTTTGGCCATGCAGAAAACCTCCTTGACATTTCCAGGTACCCAAAACATACACATTTGAAATTTGATATCTGAACGAAATGCATATTGCAAAATCCAAACTGGCTGAAGTCTCTACCAACATTTTTTAGAAGTCCATGTAAAGGTACTATTTGGAAAACAAGGCCATTTTCACTTTACTAATATTTGAAACAGAGGTGTCATATGTGTATATTTCTATCCAATTAAGGTCTGTACAAAATACATTTTTAGCTCACTGATCAGAACACTCAACCCTTTCCTGTTTCTAGATACAAACACACACAAGCAGCATTGGCACCATTACATTGAGATGAATTAGACTTAAGCAGCTGGGTTTGGGACATGCTTCTCTACATATTGTCACTACTATATTCATTTTAATATAATCTCAAATTAC
The DNA here is from genome assembly GCF_900497805.2 of Vombatus ursinus. Classification (NCBI taxonomy): domain Eukaryota; kingdom Metazoa; phylum Chordata; class Mammalia; order Diprotodontia; family Vombatidae; genus Vombatus; species Vombatus ursinus. The sequence goes on along the minus strand of NW_020954559.1, from coordinate 45,386,551 downwards.
GATTACTTCCAAATAAGTGGTTTAATTGGACACCTAAACAAAAATACACGCGCTTTATGTTATTGCAGTAAGGAGTAAATTTCAAACAAACTAGATTTGTCTTATTAAGCAAAAGCAGGAAAAAGCATGCAAGTCAATGATTTTCATTTTCCTTTCTTCCAATGATCACAGGGTAACCAAAGATAGCAATTAATAGAATACAGCTTAATAATTTTTTTTAATTTGAATTGAGAACAAAGAAAGATTCTTGATTTGTAGGTTTTGCAATTCCTTTCCCCACAAGAAAGAGAACTTTTCTATCTTAAACTATCTGGTTTTTTTTTCTCTCTATTTACAATACAATACTCCTGATACACAAAAGCAGATGGACCTAGATATCCTCCTCCGTTCTTAGACACTACCGTTAGAGCACAAAAATAAGCCACTCTTTTGTTGAGTTTGGAAGCTTTCAATATGCACGGGGATGTAAGAGAAACATTGAAACTCGGGCTCTCCTAAGCCAGACGCCAAGGCATTAGACCATCAGTATCACACATAACAAGAGTTTTGTTCAAATGTTCACTAAATACATGACAACAGTCCCTTTCTGTCATCTAGTAGGGATCTAAAGGAATTCATTTACCCAAGGAACCCTTTCTCCTGCCCTTCCTCACCACCCTCTTGGTAAGGTGATGTGGAGGAGACGGTTAAGCCAGGATCCTTCCTAGACTCACAATCCCCCTCCAAATTCCCAACCTTTTTGTTCTTCCTCAGCGGAATAGACTTCTCTCCCCGCAGCCTTTGTTATTCAAGCAACACACCTCCAGCCATACCTCCAACCTTTTGCTTCTCTTCTGGAGAGATCTGGAATCAGCCTGAAGTCGGGCGGGGGAGCGAGCGAGGGAGGGAAGAGAGGTCTACTTACTGAGCAGCCACTGCCGCGTTAGTGGGACTCGCTGGACCAGGGATGGGGAGTCACATCCATGGGCAGCCTGGGAAGGAGCACAATGGCCTGCGTACTGAGCGGAGGCGCAGGACCCACCCGCCGGGATCCCGCCACCGTGCAAGGGCAGCGGAGGCGCCTCCGCGGATTTCGGTTGGGCGGCCAGGGTGTGTGGATACAAGCTGCCTGCCTTCGCAGCCTAGCGAAACCCCCACCGTATCATTTTACCATATAAGGAGACAAAAGCATCGGAGACACTCACTCTTTAAGGCTCCCAGCAGCTGGCATTCAACACTTTCTCTCGTCTGTAGTGCGTGTGCGTGCGTGTGTGTGTGTTTTCTTTTCCTCCCAAACACTCTTTGTCAGGCTCTCTTGCTCCAGCCAGACTCTCACTCCTCCTCCATCCTCCCTCCTCTCATCTCCTGCCATCTCCACTCCCACCCCCCTTTCAGCTACCTCTTTTCATCATGTTTTCTTTCCCTTTTAACCCAATGATGTCTTTCATGGAAAACATCTTGATGAAAAACCCAGCCGTATCAACTTACAGGAAGGAGAGTTTTACAGTAAGGCTGACACCAGCATTCCAGGGCTCCTCACCTGGGGTAGAGTGCCAAGCCCAGGGCTGCTGCTTCTGCTAGTCTAGAAGTTATCAGAATCTGGTCACACGCGGATAATTCTGTCAGCTAAACATTCACCTTCTGTTTACAAATGAGGTGGGGAAGCAGACAGACTTTGGAAGGGAGGGAATAAGAGTGAGAGAGAGGAATAAAGACAGGGCATTTGAGGAGCAGGAAAAGTGAAAGCAAGGTATTTGCATGCTTGGCGCTTTCTTTCAGCACACCTTTCAGTTAATAAAAGAAACTAGTAGGTCAGTCAGTCAATCATCTAGCATTCATTAAGCGAATACAATGTGCCAGGCACTGTGCTAAACGGGAAACTAACAGCTAGAACAGCAACCAAAAAGCCAGTCAGTGTTCTCAAGGAGCTCAGAGTCTAATGGGGACCAAAACGAAATGAAAATGCAAAGTCTCCCTTTTTTTACCTGAGAAAAGAAAGCAAAAGATCAGCCCTTAGTTTCTTTTCCACTGGGACAAATCAAAATATGAGATGATAAATGAAAACCCTTTAGCTAATAAAGGGCTACACTCTCTACTGGTTCATTAATTGAAAAAAGTCAACATAGTCTAACCCTCAGGGAAAGGAGTTTGAGTGAGTGAGTGGGGGGGGGGGTGGAAGGGCGGCCTCGTTAAAAGCTGGTGAAAAAAGCTGTGGGATTGCAACTGTTTCTTCTTCAATGTGTAAAGAAGGTTCAAGTTGGGAACTGTGCGGATCCAGGCCAAAGGAGATTAGCTGATTAACTGCAGTGGCTGCTTTTAATGTGAAATATGTTGGGCAATAGTACCTTTCAGAGATTGGACGAAGTTCATCACAATAAATGCTCTGGAGGTAGACAAAGGGAGATAACGCTGAATTTGGAGGCAGAGGACCAGGTTCAACTCCCCCTTCTGCCAGTTACTGCCCATGTGTGCCTAGGCAAATATCTGCCCTTTCTGAGCCTCCATTTTTCTTTATCGGCTAGGGGAGGGGACTTGATTAAATTATCTCTAAGGCCATTTTTATGTTTTATAATTCTGTAAAAGAGATGGTCAGCTATTTTCTGTTGAGCTCAGAATTCACCCAAAGGTGCCTCCACATGATCAAGTGATTACCCAACACAGAGCCCCTCATTTTCAGGTGAGCCAAGTAAGTCTTGAAGAGATTAAGTGACTTGCCCAGGTTCATACAGCCCATCAGAGTCTTCTCACTCCAGAGTCAGTGCTCTTTCTACTGTACCATTTTCATTCTGACTAGCTGGTCATCATTTGCACTTTATACTATTACACCCATTTAACATACCAGAAACTTGAGGGCTAGAGAGGTGACATGACTTGAGTATGGTCACAGAGGTAGGTTAAGTGTTAGAGATGGAATCTGAACTCAGGCCTCAGAGCCAGTGTTATTTCTACTATGCCTTGTTGCCTCCCACAGGCACTCAACTAAAAATCATATGGAAATCCAGAACAAAACCAGGTGTACAACATCATGCTCATCTGGGCATATGGAAGGACTTTGAGAAAAGAATGGGAAAGGTTATTACTGAAGTAAAACAGCACAGTGACTCAAACTCTGGACTTGATAATTTACTAGTGACACATTATGAAGTGGGCAATTCCCTGGGGGTTGGGGTAGGGTTGGCAATAGACTAAATATAGACAGGAATCAGGAACTCTGAATCCTCACTGCAATTAGCCTTTCAGTTTCCTCGAGTGAGGGGAAGCCTCTATTAGCAAAACTTAGAGGGAAAAGAAAAGTCAGATGGGCTGTCTTTTTAAAAACACTACGATTAAATAATTTACAAAGAATTCTCTCAAAGGGAAGACAGCTTTTTTTTTTTGCAAGGGCACATAAGAGCACAAGTGGTTTTTAATAGGTAGTCTCACAGCAGACAGATGGACCCATTCTCCTAAGCCTAGACTAGACCCACAGTGTGACTGACCACAGCTAGAAAGGAGTTAATAGTATGAGAGGAAGTATAGTATAATGTACTGGACTTATATAGTCAGAAAAACCTGCCTCAGACACTTCCTAGCTGTGTGACCCTGGGCAAATCACTCAGTTTCTCAGGGCCTCAGTTTTTTCATCTGTAAAATGGGGCAGTTCACCTTGGTAACCTCTAAGGTCCCTTCCAGCTTCAGATCTATGATCTAGTGGTATGCCTGCAGATGAATTCTGACCTTCTTTGAGAAAAGGACAGGTGCTAGATCATCTCACATTTACCAGTCAGAATGGGAACAGATGAACAGGTGAGAACTGAAATCTTGTTATTAGTCAACAATATATCAATACCAATTATACACAATGACTTCCTCCTTGTCCCTCCTCCCTTCACATTTCTGTATTGCCTCAAGTTTTGCAAAGAAATTTGTTCACAGCAACTCTCTGAACTAGGAAATATAGGTATTGTTGTTCAGTCATTTCAGTCCTGTCCAATTCTTCATGACCCCATTTGGGGTTTTCTTGGCAAAGATATTGGAGTGGTTTGCCATTTCTATCTCCAGTATTATCGTACCTGTTTTACAGACAAGAAGCTGAGGCCCAGAGAGCTCATCTGACTTGTCACACTCAGATCAAATAATGTTTATACTTTAGTATATAAATTATATTTCAACAAATCTGTGAAATCATTGTTGTGAATATTATCTCCATTGATGTAGATCATAACCCTTCTCCACCTTCACAGCTTGTGTTAAACTTATCCTCATCCACCAAAATCCCAAAAATGTTCCACAGAAAACCCTACCTCTAATGCTTATCGCCTCTTTGATTTTGGACAAGTCACTGCATTTGCCTGTGCCTCTATTTCCTCATCTGTAAAGTGAGAGTGTTGTACTTCTGTAATCTACCTAGCATGCTGGAGGTCTTTCTGTATCTTTTTGCATTTCCTTGGTATCATTACACTACTTGGGCTATGTCCACAGTATGCCTTATGGCTCGTGACATAAATGGCTCATCATCCTCTATTCTTATTATACTTTTCTGGAATAATATTTCTTATGTTACTGATTGTGAATAAGCCATCATTGGAAATACACTGAAGCCTACTTGTGTGTACCACCCATCTCTCCCTTTCCCTTTGCATCACAACTTCGATTCTTGGAGATTGTGTTGTGCTAAGATTTGCAACCATAAAACATCACCAGGAGAATATTTATGTTAAGAAGATGGGCTCTCTATTCCTTTTAGGATTAAACATGAACTTCTCTATTGGGTAATTAAATCCTTTCACAATTTGATCCCAACCTATCTTGCCAACCTTAATACACATTACTTCTCTTCACACCCTATGGTTGAACAAAACTGGCCTTCCTGTTGCTCATATGGGGCTCTCCATCTCTTATCTCCATGCTCCTACATTGGCTGTCCTCCATGCCTGGATTTCAATTTCTCTTCACCTCTGCCTCTTAGAATCCCTACTTTCCTTTAAAACTTAGCTGAAGTACCATCTTCTACATGAAGCCCTACCTGATTCTCCCTAGTGCCTCCCCCACCTTGCAGCATCCTCTGACTAGACTGTAAGATCCTCAAGGGCAAAGAGAAGGAAGAGAGAAAAAAAGAAAAAAGAAAGAGAAAGGAAGGAAAGAAGAAAAGGAGGGAGGAAGATAAGAAGAAACAAAAGAAGGAAGGAAAAATGAAAGAAATAATTTAAAGATATTCTCCTTCCTCTATTTTTTCCCTCAGTATCTACTATAGTCTTGACCTCTAAATGTATCATTTATGCACCAGGAAAGAACCAGCACAAATCACTCATCTAATTCCCTAAGTGTTATTGTTGTACCTAGAAAGGTTAATGGGAATCAAAGAACAAGAAGAGGGAGAAAAAGGGTGAAAAAAGTAGGAGAGAAATAAGAGGAACAAATGAATGGGGTACGATAGGAAGGAACAGGAAAAGACCTAATCTATGAATATCTTTGTATCTGATCTGGTCTTAGAATATCATTTAAGTCCCAAAGGAATTGGGTGAAGGGTCCTGTGTAGTGACTCACACTGAAGTTCTCCCACATTGTGAGTACTACTCAGCACAAGGAATGTATCTGGAGAGAAGAGGTCCTAAGAGAGAATGTCAGGAACTTGTGGCTGGGGCTGGAGGATGGGGGTAAGGAATGAAAGATAACTCCAGGTTTCTCAGGCTAGCAGTGGGGCTGAGTAGCAGCCTAGGATGAGTGTGTTCTATGTGAATATCTTTGGCATCAATGTCCAAGATTAAAGAGACTCTTTCTCTAAACTATGGCTTAACTCTCACTTTCACTGTTATCCCTATTCTTCTCTCTATATGCACATAAATGTGTATGTGTATATATATATATATATATATATATATATATATAGTATGGGTTCTTTCTACATTAATTTTCTGTATAACTTATGCTTAGGTGTAATACACTGTGCTTAGGGGAGATACGAAAATGAACAAGATATAGTTCTTGCCCTCAAGAAGTTTATAATCTAGTAATACCTTTGCTGATTCTTACTACTTCTGATTTCTCCCTGGGCATATATGATTGTCACGGCTGTGGTAAGCAGAAGGAAAATGGAAATACACAGTATCATAGATCTGGATCTGAAGATAGATCTTAAAAGGCAATCTAGTACAATCCTCTCATTTTACAAATGAGTAAACTGAGCCCTAGAAAGGCTAAGTGATTAGTCTAAGTTCCTACAGGTAGCAAACTTTAGAGGGAAGATTTGAACCCAGATTTTCTAAGGAAAGAACCAGTACTATTTCTACCAGTACCATTTACTACTGTACAACATCAGAATGCAGATCACTCAAAGACTCCCCGTGCCCTGATTATTATCATAGAGCTACTAGAGAATTTAAACTGCAGAACAATACAGATTGGGGGGAGGAAAAAAACCCTTATTTTTAGAAGAAAAATTAGGGCATAGGAAACTTCATCTTTTATATTCTAAAATGTTGTGGTTGTTTGTGTGAGTGCCTGGTAGAAGAGTGCAATGACACATTGTAATGTGTGACCCACAGGTCTTACCACCCAGGAAACTCGAGTCACCTCTAACCATTTTTCACAAGGCCTGTTCCTGTTGTTTTCTTTGTATTGAAACAAGCATAGTTTGCAGCTCTGCCTCTGTTTGCTCAGAGGAAATGCTCAGCCCACCGTGAAGCCAGCCTTGATCCTTGCAAGTAAACAGAAGGCCAATATTCCCTATCCTCTTCCCATTCTAGTTAGAAAGAGAAAAATCTGGTTTCTTTCTTAGATGCAAACTTTCCATATCCAATTTCTTTCTCTGAGGAAAAAGAAAAAATGATTAAATGAATACAAATTGTCAATGTCTAAAGTCTCAAGACATTCCAATGTTCTGGCCAAATCCACAAATAACTATATGGTCCTAAAGAGTTTGCCATCATATTGTCAAAATAATTCCAATCTTAACTTGGTTGTCCTTAATACAAGTTTCCATTACAATCTTGATAGGCCATTAAAGAAAGCTGCTATTTGGGGATAATGACCAATTGTATGGAATCTTGCAGACCCAACATTTCAGCCCAATAGGGCTCACATGGCAGTTGGCTATCATTGCATGTTGGTGGAATTTTTTAGATATTCTGTCTTCCTAATATTGAGAGCAGGCACTGTTTTTTGCCTTTCTTTGAATCCCCAGCAGTTAGCACAGTGAGCACCTGGCATACAGTAGGGGCTTACTAAATACTAGTTGACTGATTGACTCCATGTGAGGTCAAGGGGAAAAAAAAACAGTTTTTAAAAACTTTCTTGTTTCTATGCTTTACTGCATCTCAAATTTCAGCTCCTATTTGCAGTAATCTGTTCATTCATATTGACTTGGAAGTTGCTTTACTCTTGAGTGGGGACAATATTAAAAGGATTCTTTTTCCTGTTACCATCTATTCTGAAGTCAATTTTAAAAGTTGCATTGGGTGGGGTTGGGGGGGCAGAGTAAATTCCTAGAATTGGTATAAACTGGTGAAATCTTATTCTGATTCAACAGTGCTTGCTTTCTTAACATGCTTGAATAGCTTTCACATATGGTCTCTAACAATCACTCCATTGCTTCACTGAAACTGGAGAGTTTCACCCGGGATCAGCTATTTCTAAGAATGTTTATTTCAAAGTGCATAACTTTCAGTTATCCATCAGTGTCTTGTTTATCTCGAGGACAACTGCTGCAAAATTTGTAATCCCAGGTTGGTTTTGTTCTGTTATGACTAGACTTTGGGACTATTTCTTTTTTTGTTCAGGGATTACAAACTAATTTTGGTAGAGGCCGCATGATATGGTAGAAAATATAGCAAACAAACAAAAACTATATGGGATCAAGAGTCAAGGTTTTAGTCCATGTTAGGTCACTAATTTAAACTCATAGAATGTTAAAGTTTATCCCCCTCATTTAAAAAAAGTTTTATTATTGCCTTCAGTTTTTATACCATAGGCAGCTGGTGACATATTAGATGGAGCATTGGACCTTGAGTCAGAAAGGCCTGAACTTGAATCTCACTTCAGAAATTTACTAGCTGTGGGACCCTGGGCAAGTTGCTTAACCTCTGTTTGCTTCAGTTTCCTCAACTATAAAATGGAGATAAAAATAATACCTCTTTCAGAGAGTTCTTATGAAGATCAAAAGAGATAATATAAGTGCTTTGCCAACCTTATAACTGTACAATTTAACACTCTTCTGCCATCATAGTCCCCTGCTTTGTTGTTGAGAGGTGAGAAGTATATTTCATTATTTGTTTTCTATGACACACACATATGTGTGTATGTATATGCATATATGTAGCATACATACATATAAGTGTATATATGTAGCATACATATATATACCCACAGACATACACACATGTACATATATATGTTTACAACTAACTCATCTCATTATATAGATGAACAAACTAAGAGGCTGAATTACTTGACCAAAATTATATAGTAAGTCACAGTTGGTAGAATTTGGTCTTGAACCTTGGCCTTCACAGCTCTAAAGTTGATGGTCTTTTCGTCATATCACATTGCCTTGCTATGTAACTGTAAGGCACAACCCTTCTGCACCTCAGTCTCTTCAGTTGTAAAGTGGAAATAAAACCATTTACACTAACTACCTTATAGTATTCGAGGATAAAATGAGACAATAGATATGAAAATACTAGAAAAGTAAAAACAAAACAAAAACATATAAATGGTAAGGTGGTATTATGTTAGTCCAATCAAAACAGAATTCCAAAGAAGCATCAATCTACTCCAGCTGCTGAAAACAAACTCCTTAAAAAACAAAATAGCAACAAAGCTCTTCACTTTCTCCCCTTCCCCCAACAACTCACATCCCCACAGCTGCTGAAGCTGCTACTGTTTTTAGTTAATGAATCACTGCTCTTATCATGTGTAATTATGAGCTGAATGTACCTTCAAATGTCATCTTATGCAGATGTTACTGAACTAACAAAAGAGACTTAGAAATTCACTGAATTCTAGAGGTGGAAGGAGCCTTCCGGGTGAACTAGTCTAACCTCTTGATTTTTCAGAAGATACTGAATCCCAGAGGGATGAAGCCACTGGCTCCAAGGTCGTGAAGAAAATTAAGCAGACAACTAAGACGTTGCAAAAGCATTGAGATGAGATATGGAACACAGCATGGATGCAGCACAGAGAAAGCCAATATTTCTAGATTGTAGAGTATAGGAAGGGGAGTGATGTACAGGTTGTGAAGGGCTGAACAGAGGAGTTTATATTTTATCCTTGAGGTGATAGCAAGCCACTGGAGTCTATTGAATAGGGTGGTGAAATGGTCACATTTAAATTCCCTATGCACTTAAGGAAAATCACTCTGGTAACATTGATCAAGATGAACTGGAGAGCGGGGCAGGTAGGTGGTGCGGTGGATAGAGCACCTGCCCTGGAGTCAGGAGGACCTGAGTTCAAATGTGACCTCAGATACTTGACACTAGCTGAGTGACCCTAGGCAAGTCATTTAACCCCAGTTGCCTCACCAAAAATAAAAAGAAAATAAAAAGATGAACAAGAGAGGGGAGAAACACAAAGACCAAATTAGAAGGCTGTTGCAGTAATCTAGGCAATAGCTAAAGTTCTTAACTAAGGTAGTAGTTGTGAAAGCAGAAATAAGGGGTTGGATTCAAGAGATATTTTGAAAGTAGAATCAACAAGATTTGACAACACTTGGGGTTGAGCAAGGGTAAGGAGCTGAGGTTAATGCCAAGGTTATGAACTTGAAAGGATGGTGTCTTTCTCAACAGAAATAGATTAATTTGGAAGAAGGGTAGATTTGGGAGGACAGCTAATGAGTTCAGTTTGGGACATATTGAATTTGAGATATTTCCATGACACCCAATTTGAAATGCCCAATAGTCAATGAATGAGCCTGGGACTGAGTATGTAGATTGGTAAATCATCAGATAGATTTGATATTTATTTATTTATTTATTTATTTATTTATAGGCAATTGGGTTAAGTGACTTGCCCAGGATCACATAGCTAGTAAGTGTCAAGTGTTTGGTCTGAGGCCGGCCTGAGACTCAGGTCCTCCTGACTTCAGACCTGGTGCTCTATCCACTGTGCCACCTAGTTGTCCTCTATCTATCTACCTATCATATCTCTCTGTCTCTTTCTCTCTCTTTCTGACTCTCTCTCATGCACACCCACACTCACACACACACACACACACACACACACACACATATGGGGCAACTAGGTAGTATAGTGAATAGAGTGCTGGCTCTGGAGTCAGGAAGACCTGAATAGCTGTGTGACCCTGGGCAAGTTAACCCTGCTTGCCTCAGTTTCCTCATCTATAAAATGAGCTGGAGAAGGAAATGGCAAATTATTCTAGTATCTTTGCGAAGAAATGGGGTCATGAAGAGTTGGACATGACTGATAAATATTTACATCTATCTATCTACCTATCTATCTATCTATCTATCTATCTATCTATCTATCTATCTATCTATCTA